>NC_079189.1:83985190-84117690 GCF_029499605.1 Hyla sarda
GCCAGTAGTAAAACATCATGGAGTTACATTCATATTTAAGTGCTAACAGACATACACGAACTTAGAAGAGAAACACTAAGCATGACGCATTTTGAGTCACATGACTCTTCATGCTACGTCACAAGGAGGAATCGTATGGTATGTTTGCTTATATATCTGCATACTTGTGAGATGTAACCTGTGTCTTCTCCTTGTGAGCTTAGATTTGCTTAAGACTTGATAAAGGGAGGAATCCCGAAAGCTTCTCTACAAAATTCTGTTAGTCCAATAAAAAAGGTATTACAAGATACTGCAACATTTTATGATTTGCATCTATATACTGTAAATATATATAAAATAACTGATTCCCAGGAGAGGCAATAATAAGGGAGGAAACATCCTCATAGTTAACACTATGCCTCCCAAGAGAACACTTATACCTCTAACCCACCAAGCCCCCTTTAAAAGGAGTACTCCGGTGCTCCAAGGTTCTGAACATTTTGTTCCGGAGGCCGTGATTGTGACTTCACGTCCACGCCCCTCATGACGTCACATTACACCATGCCCCCTCCATACATGTATATAGGACACGTCCCCTCCCATAGACTTGAATGGAGGGGGCATAGTGTGACATCACAAAGGGAGTGTCTGTGACATCACGACCACTGGCACAGGAACCCGACATTTGTTTAGAACGCGGGGTTCTGCAGGAGATTGCGGGGGGCCCCAGCAGCAGGACCCCCATGATCAGTCATGTTATCCCCTATCCTTTGAATAGGGTATAAGATGTCTAGCAGCGGAGTAACCCTTTAAAGGGGTACTACCGTGCTGACAACTTATCCCCTATCTAAAGGATAGGGGATAAGTTGCCTGATCGCACAGGGTCCCGCCGCTGGGGACCCCCGCGATCTCGCACGCAGCACCTCGCTCTCATCAGGCCCCGGAGCAATGTTCGCTCCGGGTCTGATGACTGCCGATCACAGGGCAGGAGTATCATGACGTCACAGCTCCGCCCCCATGTGACGTCACACTCCGCCCCTCAATGTAAGTCTATGGCAGGGGGCGAGACAGCTGTCTCGCCCCCTGCCATAGACTTGCATTGAGGGGCGGAGTGTGACAACACACGGGTGCGGAGCTGTGACGTCACGATCACCGGCCCCGTCATCAGACCCGGAGCGGATGTTCGCTCTGGGGCCTGATGAGAGCGAGGTGCTGCGTGCGAGATCAGGCAACTTATCCCCTATCCTTTAGATGGGGGATAAGTTGTCAGCACGGTAGTACCCCTTTAATGACTTACACAAATGGATACAAGAAAGCAGAAAGTACATTCGGTACATTATTCAGTAATAACCTTAGATATACCATGTGATTCCTCCTTGTGGCACAGTTTCTGACAATGTCTTGTAACTCGAAACGCGTCATGCTTAGCATTTCTCTGCTCTACAGTTCGAGTATGTCCATTTATCAATTGTATTTGATTTTAACAGCAACATTTAATAAATTTGAAGACAATTTTTATTATATACATACTACTGCTGGCTACCTACTTGCTTTTCTTATCTACAATGTATATTCTGTATAATTGAGCACATGTAAGTACTGATCTGATCTTATCTAACTGTTGCAGAACTACAACTCCCATCATGCCCTGACAGCCGAAGGCTGTCAGGGCATGATGGGAGTTGTAGTTCTGCAACAGCTGGAAAAGCTCAGGTTGGGGAACATCTGTCTGTAGCCTAAAAGAATATTTTTTTTTTTCTGTGATGTCCAAGTCTGTGTATTACTTATGTGGATTTGTAATGTTCTACTAAAGTTCTGGTTGCTTATACTGCTTTTTTTTTCTCTCTTTTTAAAGACTAGCAAAAACCAAATCAAAGTAGACCTAGTAGACGAGAATTTCTCTGAGCTGAGAGGCGAAATTGCCGGTCCCCCAGACACACCGTATGAAGGTAAGTTAGTCTAGGTGAATATGTCCTCGCTATTTTATGATTAATGACACAGGTGAAAGGAACAACCTTGGAAGGAATGAATCTCTGTGGAGAAATACCTTTAAAGGGTTATCCAGGAAAAAACTTATTTTTATATATATATTTTTATATATATCTCAACTGGCTCCAAAAAGTTAGACAGATGTGTAAATAACTTATATTAATTAACCCCTTAAAGACGCAGGACGCATATTTACGTCCTGCGCCGGCTCCCGCGATATGAAGCGGGATCGCGCCGCGATCCCGCATCATATCGCGTGGGTCCCGGCGCTAATCAACGGCCGGGACCCGCGGCTAATACCACACATCGCCGATCGCGGCGATGTGCGGTATTAACCCTTTAGAAGCGGCGGTCAAAGCTGACCGCCGCTTCTAAAGTGAAACTGAAAGTATCCCGGCTGCTCAGTCAGGCTGTTCGGGACCGCCGCGGTGAAATCGCCTACCTGCCTCCTCGGTGTCCGATCGACGAATGACTGCTCCGTGCCTGAGATCCAGGCAGGAGCAGTCAAGCGTCGATAATGCTGATCACAGGCGTGTTAATACACGCCTGTGATCAGGATGAAAGATCAGTGTGTGGAGTGTTATAGGTCCCTATGGGACCTATAACACTGCAAAAAAAAGTAAAAAAAAAGTGTTAATAAAGGTCATTTAACCCCTTCCCTAATAAAAGTTTGAATCACCCCCCTTTTCCCATAAGAAAAATAAAACAGTGTAAAAAAAAATAAAAATAAACATATGTGGTATCGCCGCGTGCGTAAATGTCCGAACTATAAAAAATATATCATTAATTAAGCCGTACGGTCAATGGCGTACGCGCAAAAAAATTCCAAAGTCCAAAAAAGCGTATTTTGGTAACTTTTTATAAGATTAAAAAATGAATAAAAAGTGATCAAAAAGTCAGATCAAAACAAAAATCATACCAATAAAAACTTCAGATCACGGCGCAAAAAATGAGTCCTCATACCACCCCATACGTGGAAAAATAAAAAAGTTATAGGGGTCAGAAGATGACATTTTTAAACGTATAAATTTTCCTGCATGTAGTTATGATTTTTTCCAGAAGTGCGACAAAATCAAACCTATATAAGTAGGGTATAATTTTAACCGTATGGACCTACAGAATAATGATAAGGTGTAATTTTTACCGAAATATGCACTGCGTAGAAACGGAAGCCCCCAAAAGTTACAAAATGGCGTTTTTTTTTTTATTTTGTCGCACAATGATTTTTTTTTCCGTTTCGCCGTGCATTTTTGGGTAAAATGACTAATGTCACTGCAAAGTAGAATTGGCGACGCAAAAAATAAGCCATAATATGGATTTTTAGGTGGAAAATTGAAAGGGTTATGATTTTTTAAAGGTAAGGAGGAAAAAACGAAAGTGCAAAAACGGAAAAACCCTGAGTCCTTAAGGGGTTAATCTTAATCCTTTCAGTACTTATGAGCTGCTGAAGTGTAGTTGTTTTTTTCCCCCCCCTAAGTGCTCTCTGATGACACCTGTCTCGGGAACTGTCCAGAGTAGAAGCAAATCCCCATAGCAAACCTCTTCTACTCTGTGCAGTTCCCGAGACGAGCAGAGATGTCAGCAGAGAGCACTGTTGCCAGACAGAAAACAACTTCACTTCAGCAGCTGATAACTATTGGAAGGATTAAGAAATTTTTATAGAAGTAATTTACAAATCTGTTTAACTTTCTGGAGCCAGTTGATAAAAAAATAAATAAAAAATAAAATAAAAATTTTTTTAAATTTTTTTTCTAGAATACCCCTTTGAGGTTCACAATTTATCCATCTCAGCTATATAGTCTGTGTGGAATCCACATGAATATTCCGCACGGACGTTCCTCAGCAGAGTCCAATTAATGTCAGTGGGATTCTGCTTCACTGTTTACACAACAGAACGTCTCTGGTAAGGAAATTCTGTCCTTGTGGACTCCGCAGAAAGAATAGACTTTTTAATAGAATTTTTTTTTTCCGCCGAGACCACGAGGAAATGAGATGGCACATTTCCGATCGGTCCTAGTGCCCCGCCAGTTAGTCATATGTGCGGAATGTCGGCATCTGTTTTTCGTGCAGACATTCCGCCCGTTTTTCAGCCGTGTAAACCTTACTTGTACTACACATATATGTAGGTGCTTCTCTCTTTCATTTGGGAGTCAACTTATTTTCAGTTTAACCCCCATGAACACTCATTGCTTACAAACCTATAGGATTGAAAAAGGCAAAGCTATAAAACTCCTCCAGACCGACTCCAGCAGAGTGCGAATGTCTAAGTCAGTGCTGTTCACTCCGCAGGACTGAGGCTGTGATACGGGTTCATTCATATTCATTGAAAACAGAGCCGTAGTCATCACTTAGAGATAGAATCGCTGTTAATGTTGTATAAGGTGTGCAGCTCGTATGGACGCCACAGTAAATAAAGCAGGGATGGAATGACAAGCACGGGGGTGCCACGCCTGATACGCTGTGATACATGTGATCTTGTCCTACACGGCCAGTGGATAAATGGCTGTTGTCCTCCTAAGATTTATTAGGTAAAGTTCATTATAATCCAATTTACTTTTCCTTCTACTGCAGATGGAAAGTACCTGTCATTTAACTACATAGGAGCTGACAATTCTAGCATTAGCCATTTATGGAGATATAAAAATATAAGTATATTATTAACGTCACTGCTGCATAAAAAAGGGGAATAAGCCTCATGTTTCAGTGGTTTTCCCCTAGCTCTTCCTTTAGGGTGTGCTCCTAAGGAGGGACATAGTTCTTCAGCTGGTAAAGGCGATTATCTAAGTGGTGACCTCTTTTATTTCCAGTATTCCTGTATAAATGCATGATTCATCTAGTTATGAGCTGTTCTCTTTGTGGAGCGATCTGATGTCATCCTATTGTTTTCTTCTTATGCTGCACTGCTGTAGCCCGTGACTATGCATCGGTAACATTTATATTACCTGACTAGTCTTGTGTAGATTCCCCTTATGCCATCCTAACCCCTGTCCTGACCTGTCTAGGTGTTGACTCCTTAAGACCTCTGAAGGTATTCCGTGGTATCTGGCACCAAGATGGCAGCAGCCGATCCTTTAAGCCAGCAGTGTCCAAACTGCGGGCCTACAGATGTTGCAAAAATACAACTCCCAGCATGCTGGGAGTTGTAGTTTTGCAACATCTGGAGGCCCACAGTTTGGACACAACTGCTTTAAGCCCTGTAAGTTGTGAGGCGCGGCTCAGTCAGATCTCAGTCTGGGGAATTTGGAGGCTTAGCCAACACCTTGAACTTGTGTTCCTTAACCAGTTATGGACTCTGCGTACAGTTATGCCATGACGCTCTGGTACTTAAGGATCGGGCAAATGCCCAGGAAGCCCCCCGCCCCCTCATGTCTGCGATCGCCGCAAATCGACGGTAAATTCACACCGGTGATCTGTGGCGATTCCGGGTCATAAGGGTCTGCGGTGACCCGGAAAATAAGCGGGATCAGGGTTGTCCAAGACACCGACGATCCCCCCCGAAGGGATAGGAGTGAGGTGGCAGGGGTGCCACCCCTCCTATCCCTGCTATTGGTTGTTCACAAGAGACGACCAATAGCAGATCGGGGGGAGGGGGGTGGGTTTAACTTTCGGTTTCCTTTCCCCATTCTCCCCACCCACAGTAGGGGGCGGTGATCGGTGGCAGAAGAGGACGGCGATGCAGCTCCCTGGATCCTACGGAAGCCGGGGAGTTGCCTAGCAACATCTGGAGGGCTCCAGTTTGAGACCACTATACAGTGGTATCTAAACTGTAGCCCTCCAGATGTTGCAAAACTACAACTCCCAGCATGCCCAGAGAGGTGTTAGCTGTTTGGGCATGCTGAGATTTGTAGTTTTGCAACAGCTGGAGGGCTACAGTTTGGAGATCACTGTGCAGTGATCTCTAAACTCTGGCCTTCTAGATCTTGCAAAACAACAACTCCTAGCATGCCCACACAGCAGTTTGCTGTCTGGGCATGCTGGAAGTTGTAGTTTTGCAACATATGGAGGGCCACAGTTTGGAGATCACTGTGCAGTGGGCTCTAAAATGTAGCCCTCCAGATGTTGCAAAACTGCAAATCCCAGCATGCCCAAACAGCTGTCTCGGCATGCTGGGAGTTGTAGTTGTGTACCTCCAGCTGTTGCATAACCACATCTCCAGCATGCCATCCGGCGATCAATACATGCTGGGAGTTGTAGTTTTGGAACAGCTGGAGCCACACTGGTTGGAAAACCTTCAGTTAGGTTCTGTTACCTAACTCAGTATTTTCCAACCAAACTGAAGGTTTTCCAACCAGTGTGCCTCCAGCTGTTTCAAAAGTACAACTCCCAGCATGCATGGTCTGTCAGTACATGCTGAGATTTTTAGTTTCGAAACAGCTGGAGGTTTGTCTCCCCCCCAGTTTAAATTTTTTTTTTCTTTTTACACTAACATGCTGGTGTTGCCCCCCCAAAATTTGTAACTCAATTTCTCCTGAGTACGAAAATACCCCATATGTGGCCGTAAAATGCTCTGCGGGCGCACAACAAGGCTCAGGAGTGAGAGCACATTATGTACATTTGAGGCATAAATTGGTGATTTGCACAGGGGTGGCTGATTTTACAGTGGTTCTGACATAAACACAAAATAATAAATGCCCACGTGTGACCACGTGATTTTGGAAACTACACCCCTCACTGAATGTGACAAGGGGTATAGTGAGCCTTTAAGGGGTTATCCAGGAAAAAACTTTTTTTATATATCAACTGGCTCCAGAAAGTTAAACAGATATGTAAATTACTTCTATTAAAAAAAAATCGTAACTTCAGAAGCTCATAAGTACTGAAAGGATTAAGATTTTTTCATAGAAGTAATCTACAAATCTTTTTAACTTTCTGGAGCCAGTTGATATATATAAAAAAAAGTTTTTTTCCTGGAATACCCCTTTAACCCCTTAAAAGGAAAGTGTCACATATTTTTTTTATTATTTT
This sequence comes from Hyla sarda, assembly GCF_029499605.1. Classification (NCBI taxonomy): domain Eukaryota; kingdom Metazoa; phylum Chordata; class Amphibia; order Anura; family Hylidae; genus Hyla; species Hyla sarda. The sequence goes on from NC_079189.1 coordinate 83,992,124, forward strand.
ATTGGAATTTAAATACCTAGTTAATGGTATCTACATTTTTTTTATTTTTTTGTTAGTTTTTGGAATATTTTAATGTAAAACAGTTTTATGGGGGCTGCCATTACCAGAGCACGTGAGCTGACGTCACTTCACAACACCAGCACACTTGCTCTACGGCAGTGAGGAGTGGAGGAGCATGCAGGAGCAGGCAGTGAGGAGCTGGCAGTGTGTCATCTACAGAACATCCATAACAGTGTCCTCTACAGATCTCCCCCCCCCCCCCCCCATAACAGTGTGTCACCTAAAAATCCCCCATAACAGTGTCACTTACAGATCCACTTACAGACAGTGTGTCGCCTACAGATCCCCCATAACAGTGTGCCATAACAGTATGGATATGGTGGCATTGCTTGTATGCACTATATGGAGGCATTGTGCATGCACTATATGGAGGCATTGTGCATGCACTATATGGAGGCATTGTGTATGCACTATATGGAGGCATTGTGTATGCACTATATGGAGGCATTGTGTATGCACTATATGGAGGCATTGTGTATGCACTATATGGAGGCATTGTGTATGCACTATATGGAGGCATTGTGTATGCACTATATGGAGGCATTGTGTATGCACTATATGGAGGCATTGTGTATGCACTATATGGAGGCATTGTGTATGCACTATATGGAGGCATTGTGTATGCACTATATGGAGGCATTGTGTATGCACTATATGGAGGCATTGTGTATGCACTATATGGAGGCATTGTGTATGCACTATGGAGGCATTGTGTATGCACTATATGGAGGCATTGTGTATGCACTATATGGAGGCATTGTGTATGCACTATATGGAGGCATTGTGTATGCACTATATGGAGGCATTGTGTATGCACTATATGGAGGCATTGTGTATGCACTATATGGAGGCATTGTGTATGCACTATATGGAGGCATTGTGTATGCACTATATGGAGGCATTGTGTATGCACTAGATGGAGGCATTGTGTATGCACTAGATGGAGGCATTGTGTATGCACTAGATGGAGGCATTGTGTATGCACTAGATGGAGGCATTGTGTATGCACTAGATGGAGGCATTGTGTATGCACTAGATGGAGGCATTGTGTATGCACTAGATGGAGGCATTGTGTATGCACTAGATGGAGGCATTGTGTATGCACTAGATGGAGGCATTGTGTATGCACTAGATGGAGGCATTGTGTATGCACTAGATGGAGGCATTGTGTATGCACTAGATGGAGGCATTGTGTATGCACTAGATGGAGGCATTGTGTATGCACTAGATGGAGGCATTGTGTATGCACTAGATGGAGGCATTGTGTATGCACTAGATGGAGGCATTGTGTATGCACTATATGGAGGCATTGTGTATGCACTATATGGAGGCATTGTGTATGCACTATATGGAGGCATTGTGTATGCACTATATGGAGGCATTGTGTATGCACTATATGGAGGCATTGTGTATGCACTATATGGAGGCATTGTGTATGCACTATATGGAGGCATTGTGTATGCACTATATGGAGGCATTGTGTATGCACTATATGGAGGCATTGTGTATGCACTATATGGAGGCATTGTGTATGCACTATATGGAGGCATTGTGTATGCACTATATGGAGGCATTGTGTATGCACTATATGGAGGCATTGTGTATGCACTATATGGAGGCATTGTGTATGCACTATATGGAGGCATTGTGTATGCACTATATGGAGGCATTGTGTATGCACTATATGGAGGCATTGTGTATGCACTATATGGAGGCATTGTGTATGCACTATATGGAGGCATTGTGTATGCACTATATGGAGGCATTGTGTATGCACTATATGGAGGCATTGTGTATGCACTATATGGAGGCATTGTGTATGCACTATATGGAGGCATTGTGTATGCACTATATGGAGGCATTGTGTATGCACTATATGGAGGCATTGTGTATGCACTATATGGAGGCATTGTGTATGCACTATATGGAGGCATTGTGTATGCACTATATGGAGGCATTGTGTATGCACTATATGGAGGCATTGTGTATGCACTATATGGAGGCATTGTGTATGCACTATATGGAGGCATTGTGTATGCACTATATGGAGGCATTGTGTATGCACTATATGGAGGCATTGTGTATGCACTATATGGAGGCATTGTGTATGCACTATATGGAGGCATTGTGTATGCACTATATGGAGGCATTGTGTATGCACTATATGGAGGCATTGTGTATGCACTATATGGAGGCATTGTGTATGCACTATATGGAGGCATTGTGTATGCACTATATGGAGGCATTGTGTATGCACTATATGGAGGCATTGTGTATGCACTATATGGAGGCATTGTGTATGCACTATATGGAGGCATTGTGTATGCACTATATGGAGGCATTGTGTATGCACTATATGGAGGCATTGTGTATGCACTATATGGAGGCATTGTGTATGCACTATATGGAGGCATTGTGTATGCACTATATGGAGGCATTGTGTATGCACTATATGGAGGCATTGTGTATGCACTATATGGAGGCATTGTGTATGCACTATATGGAGGCATTGTGTATGCACTATATGGAGGCATTGTGTATGCACTATATGGAGGCATTGTGTATGCACTATATGGAGGCATTGTGTATGCACTATATGGAGGCATTGTGTATGCACTATATGGAGGCATTGTGTATGCACTATATGGAGGCATTGTGTATGCACTATATGGAGGCATTGTGTATGCACTATATGGAGGCATTGTGTATGCACTATATGGAGGCTATGTGTATGCACTATATGGAGGCTATGTGTATGCACTATATGGAGGCTATGTGTATGCACTATATGGAGGCTATGTGTATGCACTATATGGAGGCTATGTGTATGCACTATATGGAGGCTATGTGTATGCACTATATGGAGGCTATGTGTATGCACTATATGGAGGCTATGTGTATGCACTATATGGAGGCTATGTGTATGCACTATATGGAGGCTATGTGTATGCACTATATGGAGGCTATGTGTATGCACTATATGGAGGCTATGTGTATGCACTATATGGAGGCTATGTGTATGCACTATATGGAGGCTATGTGTATGCACTATATGGAGGCTATGTGTATGCACTATATGGAGGCTATGTGTATGCACTATATGGAGGCTATGTGTATGCACTATATGGAGGCTATGTGTATGCACTATATGGAGGCTATGTGTATGCACTATATGGAGGCTATGTGTATGCACTATATGGAGGCTATGTGTATGCACTATATGGAGGCTATGTGTATGCACTATATGGAGGCTATGTGTATGCACTATATGGAGGCTATGTGTATGCACTATATGGAGGCTATGTGTATGCACTATATGGAGGCTATGTGTATGCACTATATGGAGGCTATGTGTATGCACTATATGGAGGCTATGTGTATGCACTATATGGAGGCTATGTGTATGCACTATATGGAGGCTATGTGTATGCACTATATGGAGGCTATGTGTATGCACTATATGGAGGCTATGTGTATGCACTATATGGAGGCTATGTGTATGCACTATATGGAGGCTATGTGTATGCACTATATGGAGGCTATGTGTATGCACTATATGGAGGCTATGTGTATGCACTATATGGAGGCTATGTGTATGCACTATATGGAGGCTATGTGTATGCACTATATGGAGGCTATGTGTATGCACTATATGGAGGCTATGTGTATGCACTATATGGAGGCTATGTGTATGCACTATATGGAGGCTATGTGTATGCACTATATGGAGGCTATGTGTATGCACTATATGGAGGCTATGTGTATGCACTATATGGAGGCTATGTGTATGCACTATATGGAGGCTATGTGTATGCACTATATGGAGGCTATGTGTATGCACTATATGGAGGCTATGTGTATGCACTATATGGAGGCTATGTGTATGCACTATATGGAGGCTATGTGTATGCACTATATGGAGGCTATGTGTATGCACTATATGGAGGCTATGTGTATGCACTATATGGAGGCTATGTGTATGCACTATATGGAGGCTATGTGTATGCACTATATGGAGGCTATGTGTATGCACTATATGGAGGCTATGTGTATGCACTATATGGAGGCTATGTGTATGCACTATATGGAGGCTATGTGTATGCACTATATGGAGGCTATGTGTATGCACTATATGGAGGCTATGTGTATGCACTATATGGAGGCTATGTGTATGCACTATATGGAGGCTATGTGTATGCACTATATGGAGGCTATGTGTATGCACTATATGGAGGCTATGTGTATGCACTATATGGAGGCTATGTGTATGCACTATATGGAGGCTATGTGTATGCACTATATGGAGGCTATGTGTATGCACTATATGGAGGCTATGTGTATGCACTATATGGAGGCTATGTGTATGCACTATATGGAGGCTATGTGTATGCACTATATGGAGGCTATGTGTATGCACTATATGGAGGCTATGTGTATGCACTATATGGAGGCTATGTGTATGCACTATATGGAGGCTATGTGTATGCACTATATGGAGGCTATGTGTATGCACTATATGGAGGCTATGTGTATGCACTATATGGAGGCTATGTGTATGCACTATATGGAGGCTATGTGTATGCACTATATGGAGGCTATGTGTATGCACTATATGGAGGCTATGTGTATGCACTATATGGAGGCTATGTGTATGCACTATATGGAGGCTATGTGTATGCACTATATGGAGGCTATGTGTATGCACTATATGGAGGCTATGTGTATGCACTATATGGAGGCTATGTGTATGCACTATATGGAGGCTATGTGTATGCACTATATGGAGGCTATGTGTATGCACTATATGGAGGCTATGTGTATGCACTATATGGAGGCTATGTGTATGCACTATATGGAGGCTATGTGTATGCACTATATGGAGGCTATGTGTATGCACTATATGGAGGCTATGTGTATGCACTATATGGAGGCTATGTGTATGCACTATATGGAGGCTATGTGTATGCACTATATGGAGGCTATGTGTATGCACTATATGGAGGCTATGTGTATGCACTATATGGAGGCTATGTGTATGCACTATATGGAGGCTATGTGTATGCACTATATGGAGGCTATGTGTATGCACTATATGGAGGCTATGTGTATGCACTATATGGAGGCTATGTGTATGCACTATGGGGGAGATTCATTAAAACCTGTCCAGAGGAAAAGTTACTGAGTTGCCCATAGCAACCAATCAGATTGCTTCTTTCATTTTTAACCAGGCCTTTGCAAAATGAAAGAAGTGATCTGATTGGTTGCTATGGGCAACTCAGTAAGCTTGGTAAAAAATCCCCAAATTTCATGAAAATGTTGAAAATTTGGCATTTTTCTAACTTTGAAACTCTCTGCTTGTAAAGAAAATGAATATTCCTAATAAATTATATATTGATTCACATATACAATATGTCTTCTTTATGTTTCCATCATAAAGTTGACAAGTTTTTACTTTTGGAAAACATCAGAGGGCTTCAAAGTTCAGCAGCAATTTTCCAATTTTTCACAAAATTTTCAAAATCTGAATTTTTCTGGGACCAGTTCAGTTTTGAAGTGGATTTGAGGGGTCTTCATATTAGAAATACCCCACAAGTGACCCCATTATAAAAACTGCACCCCCCAAAGTATTCAAAATGACATTCAGTAAGTGTGTTAACCCTTTTGGTGTTTCACAGGCAGCTGACTAGGGCTCTGTACACCAGGTTGTATTATGTATTTGCTACCATGCCTATATATATGGCTTTTCCTATATGCAGCAATTTATATGCAGTATAGGTTCTGTTATTTTTTGCACTTTTCACCATTATTTATTGCATTTACCTACCTTTGGTAACTCAGAGGGAAAGTGGTGTTATTAATGTGTATGACTATTGCACCTTACCATACTATGCTTATGAGCCTCCAATACAGGAGTCTATTTATGCACTTTATTTGTACCTACCTCCCTGGTGTCCCTCCATTATGATTAGTATTTGATCTCACAACTGTAATACTTATTCCTGACCCTAGTCACCGGCTATTGGTTCTTGTCCACTGGGCTACTATTTCTGGATTGTCTTTCAACATGCTTTTAATTGTTCTTATGATTCCTTTTTGTATTGTATGTGATCTTGTTATAATAAAATTTTATCCGAATAAACGCATTTGTTCTCTTGGGTTTTTGTTCCATTTTTTACACGCATGTTCTTGTAGACCCAGTTTTTCGAATTTCACAAGGGGTAAAAGGAGAAAAAGCCCCCCCAAAATTTGTAACCCAATTTCTCGCGAGTAAGGAAATATCTCATGTGTATGTCAAGTGTTCGGCGGGCACAGTAGAGGGCTCAGAAGGGTAGTAGCAACAATGGGATTTTGGAGAGTGAATTTTGCTGAAATGGTTTTTGGGGGGGCATGTCGCTTTTATGAAGCCCCTATGGTGCCAGAACAGCAAAAAACACACATGGCATACTATTTTGGAAACTACACCCCTCAAGGAACGTAACAAGGGGGGTACAGTGAGCCTTAACACCCCACAGGTGCTTGACAAATTTCCGCTAATGTTGGACATGAAAATGAAAAATTAGATTTTTTTATTCACTGAAATGCTGGTTTTACCCCAAATTTTTCATTTTCACAAGGGGTAATTGGAGAAATGCCCTCCCAAAATTTGTAACCCCATTTCTTCTGAGTATGGAAATAACCCATATGGATGTAAAGTGTTCTGCGGGCGAACTACAATGCTCAGAAAAGGAGCGCCATTGAGCTTAAGGCGAGAGAATTTGTTTGGAATGGAAGTCATGGGCCATGTGTGTTTACAAAGCCCCCCCGTGGTGTCAGAACAGTGGAACCCCCCCCACATGTGACCCTATTTTGGAAACTACACCCCTCACAGAATTTAATAAGGGGTGCAGTGAACATTTACACCCCACTGGCGTTTGACAGATCTTTGGAATAGTGGGCTGTGCAAATTAAAAATTTTACTTTTAATTTTCACAGACCACTGTTTCAAAAATCTGTCAGACACCTGTAAGGTGTAAATGCTCACTGCACCCCTTATTACAATACGTGAGGGGTGTAGTTTCCAAAATGGGGTCACGTGGGGGGCGGGGAGGTCCACTTCTCTGGCACTATGGGGGCTTTGTAAACACACATGGCCTTCAATTTCGGACACATTCTCTCTACAGAAGCCCAATGGCGCTCCTTCTCTTCTGAGCATTGTAGTTCGCCCGCAGAGCACTTTACATCCACATATGGGGTATGTTCTTACTCAGAAGAAATGGGGCTACACATTTTGGGGGGCTTTTTTCCTATTCTCCCTTGTGAAAATTAAAAATGTAGGGTAACGTCAGCATTTTAGCGAAGTTTTTTTTTTTTCATTTTCACATCCAACTTTAACGGAAATTTGTCAAACACCTGTGGGGTGAAAGGGCTCCTATACCCCTTGTTACATTCCGTAAGGGGTGTAGTTTCCAAAATGGGGTCACATCTGGGTATGTATTGTTTTGCGTTTATGTCAGAACCGCTGTAAAATCAGCCACCCCTGAGCAAATCGCCAATTTAGACCTCAAATGTACATGGCAGGCTCTCACTTCTGAGCCTTGTTGTGCGCTCGCAGAGCACTTAACGCCCACATATGGGGTAGTTCTGAGTAATTGTTACAAATTTTGGGGGTCTTTTTTTTTTCCTTTTACCGCTTGTGAAAATTAAATTATTTTTTTACACTAACATGCTGGTGTAGACCCCAACTTTTCCTTTTCATAAGAGGTAAAAGGAGAAAAAGCCCCCCAAATTTGTAACGCAATTTCTCCCGAGTACGGAGATACCCCATACGTGGCCCTAAACTCTTTCCTTGAAATATGACAGGGCTCCGAAGTGAGAGAGCGCCATGCGCATTTGAGGACTAAATAGGATATTTGAATCCGCCACAAAAATACCCTAAGGCAGTGTTTCCCAAACAGGGTGTCTCCAGCTGTTGCAAAACTCCCAGCATGCCTTGACAGTCAGTGGCTGTCGGCAATACTGTGAGTTGTTGTTTTTCAACAGCTGGAGGCTCCGTTTTGGAAACACTGCCGTACAATACGTTTTATTTTTTTTTTTTTTTAGTGGGGGGGGGGGGGGGGACTAGGGGTATGTGTATATGTAGTGTTTTACCCTTTATTATGTGCTAGTGTAGTGTTTTTTAGGATACTTTCACATGGGTGCAGGTTTACAATGAATTTCTCACTGGGAGTTTGAGCTGCGGCGGAAAATTTGCCGCATCTCAAACTTGCAGCAGAACTCGCTGTAAACAGCTGGAGGCACACTGGTTGCAAAACACTGAGTTTGGTTGTGAAACAGTTTGTTACCTATGTGTCTCCAGCTGTTGCAAAACCGCAACAATCCGCATGCATTGACAGCCGAAGGGCATGCTGGGAGTTGTAGTTTTGCAACAGCTGGAGGCAAACTGCTACAACTCTCAGAATGCCCTTTGGTAGTCTCTGCATGCTGGTAGTTGTAGTTTTGCAACAGCTGGCTGCACACTTTTTCATAGAAAAAAGTGCCTCAAGCCGTTGCAAAAGTACAACCCCCGGCATGCACAGACTACCAAAGGGCATGCTGGGAGTTGTATTTGGAACTCCAGCTGTTGCAAAACTCCCAGCATGCCCTTTGCCTGTGCATGCTGCGATTTGTTGCTAAGCAACAGCAGGAAGTGATCAGGCCTCACCTCCTGCTGTATCCTTCCGCTGGGACCGCCACCGTTGCTGCCGCCGATCCTGCTGCTCCTGTCGCCGCCATCGATCCCGAGGAGACCCCTGCCGGACCAGGGCAAGGTAGGAGGCCGACTCCGATCCCAGCCATCTTCACCGTCCCGATCGCCGCCCAGCAGGGTCGTGATTGATCGGTCGTTCCGACCAATCAATCACGTGATCGTGAAGCGCCACCTGTGCCACATCACTCCTGCTGGGTAAGGGTGAATGGGGCTCTCTCGGACAGCCCCATTCACCCTTTTTTTCCGGGTCACCAGAGACCCGATTGAGCCGGAAAAGCCACAAATCGTTGGTCTGAATTGACCGACGATTTGCGGCGATCGCTGACATGGGGGAGGGGGGGGTCCCCCCCAGGGGTTTGCATGGGGTGCCTGCTCATAGATATCAGCAGTCACCCCGGTCCGGTCCCCGCCCGGCGAGCGGCGGGGACCGGAATTCCCACGGGCGTATCCATACGCCCTCAGTCCATCAAGACTTTAAAACGAGGGCTTATGCATACGCCCGCCGTCCTTAAGGGGTTAATACCCCAGAGGTGTTTGACGAATTTTCATTAAAGTTGGATGGGAAAATGAGAAAAAAGAAAATGTTCACTAAAATGCTGGTTTTACCCTACATTTTTCATTTTCACAAGGAAAAATAGGAAAAAGAAGCCCCCCAAAATTTGTAACCCATATCCCATATGTGGATGGTATGAACATACCATATATGTGGATGTAAAGTGCTCTGGGGGCGAACTACAATTCTAAGAGAAGGAGCACCATTGGGCTTTTGAAGAGAAAGTTTGTCCGGAATTGAAGGCCACGTGTGTTTACAAAGCCTGCCAGAACAATGGACCCCCCCCCCCAACATGTGACCCCATTTTAGAAACTACACCCCATGTAATGTAATAAGGGGAACAGTGAGCATTAACGCCCCACAGGTGTCTGACAGATGTTTGGAAAAGTGGTTCCTGAAAATGAAAAATGTAATTTTTCATTTGCACAGCCCACTGTTCCAAAGATCTGTCAAACGCCAGTGGGGTGTAAATGCTCACTGCACCACTTATTAAATTCTGTGAGGGGTGTAGATTAGGTCCTGTGGAGACAGAGCAGGGGGAGGGGAGGAGTTGTGTACCGAGCTGTGGAGGTCCTCTTCCCCCCCCCCCCCCCTGCTTCTTGTGTAATGTAGAGCATGCGTCCTCCATCCTCCGGGAGGGGAGATAAGGGGACTCTGCGGTCAGCTGGGAGCCACCGCCCCCTACATACACCCTGAGCGCCGATGTGTGGTGCAGACTTTCTTCCGCTCCTGCGCCTCACACCGGCATTAAAGAAAAATACGGGGGAAGTCCGATACAGGGCTAAATCTATAAAAACAAAAAAAAATTCACCTGCCGGCGCCCAGAACTACTTTGTCCCGGGCGTCGGGCGATAGGATTTCCACATCCCTGAGCATCTATAGACTATTGACTATGGTGCCCAATGCTGCATGATAGTCATCTGTCTACAAAACATTAGCCTTAAATACTACCAAACGATACAGGACACAGTTGGCAATTTTCATTCCCATGTCTGGTGAAATGTTCTCTATTAAATATTATATAAACTGTCCATCCATCTATATTATGTGATATTCTATATCTGATAGAGTGCAGGTATAAACAACAATATGTGGGGCGGTATACCCAGCCCCTACATCGTCACTTAATCATAGATGGAATATAACATTATAATAAATGAATACAAAGGTCTCTGAATGTAAAGGGGTACTCCACCTTTAGACATCATATCTCTAATCTAAATTATAGGGGTATAATGTCAAATCGTGGGAATACCAGCCGCAGGGACCCCCAGGATCTCCGGCCTGGCACTCAAGTAATCTGCTGCACGGAGGGAATTCCGCTCCGTGCCATATTACAAGCGACCACAACCGTCACCCCCCTCCCGTAGACATTAAGAAAGGGGTAGCGATTAGGGATCGACCGATTATCGGTATGGCCGATATTATCGGCCGATAGTCACGATTTTGGGCATTATCGGTATTGGCAATTACCTTGCTGATAAGCCGATAATGCCCCGCATCGTCCCACCGCACTGCGACCGCCCCCCCCGACCCACCGCATCGCATGCATTTTTGCCCATACCGCTATATCGGTCGGGCCCCTCCCCCACCCTCTGAGTCGATAAATAAAAAATTAAACTTACCCGTAATGGGGGTGGTCCGGGTCATCCATCCTTCCTGTAGTGTCCGGCGGCATTCCGGGTGGAGGGTGAACTGGACGGGCTGTCCTTCTTCTCCGGGGGTGCTCTTCTCCACTCCGGGCAGTCTCCGGCCTAGTACGCTGCATAGACGCCGCTACGAGATATGATGAAACAAATGATACAATTTTCACATCCCTGATGACTGTATGTAGATGTATCGCCTGATGCCCAGCACATGCATCGCCGGGCAGGTGAATTCTTCAGGCATTTAGCCCTGCTTCGGGCAAGCAGGGCTAAATGCCTGAGGAATTCAGATATAACGGGGGAATCATTCTGCCCCCTTCACTAAACTCCTAGAGACTGCAACTGTATGCTGCAGCCTATAGCGAGCCGCGCAGGGCGTCAGCGTCACTCATCGCGTGAACCTCCATCAGGACTGAAGATGCGGTCCAGCAACATAACCGCCAACCCCTTGAGCTTGCTGGAGCGCACGTGGTGACGAAGGACAGGTAAAAGCAGGGGGAGGGGGTTTGGTGAATCAGTGAATGATGGGGCAAAGGAGGGGAGGGTGTAATATAATGGCACAAGGGGGGGGGGATACAATGGCACAGGGAGCATCAGAGAAGGGGGAATATAATGGCACAGGGTGTGATAATGGGGGGGGAGAATGACCTGGCACAGGATGGTAGCACCTTTGTAATGCTGATACTGGTACTACTCATTGTCGGCGAGCAACGCGATGCATGCAATTGGCAGTATAGCAAGGAGTGTTTCATCAAACTATGTAAGCGTGTCACCAGGAAGCTCTGACTTTGGGAGTATAATTGTTTAAATGGGAGCCCTACCTACCTACCTGATGGGCGTCATATCTATCTGGGGCCCGTCTACCTACTGGGGGAGCTCTACCTAATAGGGGTCATTTCTATCTGGGGCTCTATCTGGGGGGACATATATATCTGGGGCCCTATTTACATACTAGGGGAGCCCTTCATGCCTGCCTACATGATGGGACGTACCTACCTGAAGGGTCGACTACCTATTTAATGGGGCAGGCTTATCAGGGGCCCTGTCCACCTAATGGGGTGACATACTGGTCTGCCTATTAAGTTTCTATTACTAAAGACCTTATTTACAGACAATTTTGGTTGAAATAATTTTATGTACCAGGACAAGTGGATCGTCATGAGGGACAAGTAGATTGTGTTCTGTTTTAGTCCCTTGGACAAGTAGTTTTTTTTTTAAAGATTTCCCTGTAGAGACTTTTAAATACATAAAGGGAATCAACACGGTAAAGGAGGAGAACATATTTAAAAGAGGAAAAACTACCACAAGAGGACTAGAGGGGCAAAGGTTTAAAAGTAATAAAAGGAAGTATTACTTTACTGGGAGAGTAGTGGATGCATGGAATAGCCTTCCTGCAGAAGTGGTCTCTGCAAATACAGTGAAGGAGTTTAACCCCTTAAGGACTCAGCGTTTTTCCTTTTTTGAATTTTCATTTTTTCTTCACCTTCTAAAAATCATAGCTCTTTAAATTTTGCACCTAAAAATCCATATTATGGCTTATTTTTTTGCGCCACCAATTCTACTTGGCAGTGACATTAGTCATTTTACCATAAAATCCATGGCGAAACAGAAAAAAAAATTATTGTGCGTCAAAATTGACGAAAAAATGTCATTTTGTAACTTTTGGGGGCTTCCGTTTCTACGCAGTGCATTTTTCGGTAAAAATAACACCTTGTCTTCTGTAGGTCCATACGGTTAAAATGATCCCCTACTTATATAGGTTGGATATTGTCGTACTTGGGGGGAAAAAATCATAACTACATGCAGGAAAATTTATATGTTAAAAATTCTCATGTTCTAACCCCTATAACTTTTATTTTTCCGCGTACGGGCCAGTATGAGGACTCATTTTTTGCGCCATGTTCTGAAGTTTTTATCGGTACCATTTTTGTATTGATCGGACTTTTTGATCGCTTTTTATTCATTTTTTTTCATGGTATAAAAGTGACCAAAAATACACAATTTTGGACTTTGGAATTTTTTTGCGCGTACGCCATTGACCGTGCAATTTAATTAACGATATATTTTTATAGTTCGGACATTTTCGCACGGGGAGATACCACATTTGTTTATTTTTATTTACAGTTTTTTTTTATGGGAAAAGGGGGGTGATTCAAACTTTTAATAGGGAAGGGGTTAAATGACCTTTTGTTAACTTTTTTTTTTTCACTTATTTTTATTTTTTTTGCAGTGTTATAGCTCCCATAGGGACCTATAACACTGCACACACTGATCTCCTATGCTGATCCCTGCAAAGCCATAGCTTTGCACGGATCAGTCAGATAGGGGCTTGATTGCTAAGGCCTGTAGCTCAGGCTTGTAGCAATCAATCCCTGATCGGACACCGCGGAGAGAGGTAAGGAGACCTCTGCCTGCGTCCCAGCTGATCGGAACATCGCGATTTTATCGCGATGTCCCGATCAGTCCGACGGAGCTGCTGGAAACCGTTTACTTTCATTTTCAGACGCGGCTGTCAACTTTGATCGCCGCGTCTGAAGGGTTAACAGCGCGCGGCACAACGATCGATGCTGCGCGCTGTTAGCCCAGGGTCCCGGCTATGATTAACAGACGGGACAGACCCGGTGTGATGCGATGTCACGGCGTGACCCGCTTTTCACACCGGGCTTAGGGCGTACAGGTACGCCCTAAGTCCTTAAGAGGTTAAGCATGCATGGGATAAGCATAAGGTTATCCTTCATATAAGATAGTGCCAGGGACTATTGATAGGATTCAGATTATTGGGAAGACTAGATGGGCCAAATGATTCTTATCTGCCGACACATTCTATGTTTCTGTAGTGTTGGAAGTTTTGCTAGAGAACTTTCGTAGTGTGCACTGAGAAGCAGAATCCCATTGAGATCAATAGGAATCTGCTTCAGGTGGTTTCCGCTCAGAATGAATTCATAGTGTGCATGGGACCTTACAGAGCAGTGGTGGCTCAGGAGCTGTGCCCGCTATATTACCCAGATGACGTCTGTAGCAGCTGGGATCAGAGAGAACGCCAATCCCTGCTTTTAGATGACATGGTCAGGATAAACTGTGGCATCTAAGGGGTGTGGACTATTTGTTCTGCTTCTCCCCACCGCTCTCTGGTGGATGACATAGATCAGTGTTTCCCAACCAGGGTGCCTCCAGCTGTTGCAAAACTACAACTCCCAGCTTGCCTGGACAGCCAAAGGCTGTCCAGGCATGCTGGGAGTTGTAGTTTTGCAACAGCTCGAGGCACCCTGGTTGGGAAACACTGTCATAGATGCTGATCCATCTAGGAGTAGGGTTTAGACAGCTATTTTACATACATGGAGAGGAGTCAATGAATAGAACGATCATAGAAACAATATTAAAAAGAGAGCGCCAGATATGTTGACTATAAATTCTAAATTCATAGTGGAATTTAGGGTCGCTCTAATGGGGACTTTGTCTGCACTCTCCGTAGCGCCAGTAGCATCTTGTATTATTAACACCCCTGTTTCCTTGCTTTGGAGTAGTAGGTTTTCTTATGCGTGTATCATGGCTCTGACTCTCTTTGGTATACTTATGATGGTTTACTCTTTATCTGACAGCATTGACAGTGACTTCTGTTATTCAGGTACACATAGAGGAGTTCTGTAGAAATGCATTCACTCTTATTTTGTTCCACACAAATCTGTGTAATGGAGATGAAGAAATAGGAGCATTCAGTAAGTGTGCAGAAATAGGTCATGTTTCATACATCTCCACCAGATTAACAAAGTTTAAAATATCTGCTATGGGTTCTTTCTGTTGTGGCATTGGTAAAACTTAATATGAACCTGACACAAATTTGCAATCTCCTAACCCTCCCCTCCCTATATCACTGTAGAAGCGGCTACTAGACACTTAGGACATCACTTATCTTTTGGGGTTATCCAACAGGCCCATATTTCCCTCTGCATCATTCATTGGAGTGCTGTTAGGCCCCCTTTCACGCGTACCCCTTAGGCCCCCTTTCACGCGTACCCCTTAGGCCCCCTTTCACGCGTACCCCTTAGGCCCCCTTTCACGCGTACCCCTTAGGCCCCCTTTCACGCGTCCCCCTTAGGCCCCCTTTCACGCGTCCCCCTTAGGCCCCCTTTCACGCGTCCCCCTTAGGCCCCCTTTCACGCGTACCCCTTAGGCCCCCTTTCACGCGTACCCCTTAGGCCCCCTTTCACGCGTACCCCTTAGGCCCCCTTTCACGCGTACCCCTTAGGCCCCCTTTCACGCGTACCCCTTAGGCCCCCTTTCACGCGTACCCCTTAGGCCCCCTTTCACGCGTACCCCTTAGGCCCCCTTTCACGCGTACCCCTTAGGCCCCCCTTTCACGCGTACCCCTTAGGCCCCCCTTTCACGCGTACCCCTTAGGCCCCCCTTTCACGCGTACCCCTTAGGCCCCCTTTCACGCGTACCCCTTAGGCCCCCTTTCACGCGTACCCCTTAGGCCCCCTTTCACGCGTACCCCTTAGGCCCCCTTTCACGCGTACCCCTTAGGCCCCCTTTCACGCGTACCCCTTAGGCCCCCTTTCACGCGTACCCCTTAGGCCCCCTTTCACGCGTACCCCTTAGGCCCCCTTTCACGCGTACCCCTTAGGCCCCCTTTCACGCGTACCCCTTAGGCCCCCTTTCACGCGT
The DNA here is from genome assembly GCF_029499605.1 of Hyla sarda. Classification (NCBI taxonomy): domain Eukaryota; kingdom Metazoa; phylum Chordata; class Amphibia; order Anura; family Hylidae; genus Hyla; species Hyla sarda. Next base: position 84,007,773 of record NC_079189.1, read on the forward strand.
ACCCCTTAGGCCCCCTTTCACGCGTACCCCTTAGGCCCCCTTTCACGCTACAGTTATGTTCCTGCACTCTGACACATGTTGTTAAGCAATAAAGGGTCATGAAAAAAATGGGTAAAATAACTAACTGAATATAACGGATGATAACTGATGACCAATTTTGACGGCCATTCTGTCAAAATAACTGACTTGTGCCATCCGTTATCACCCGTTATTTTGTGTCCGCTATTTTATTTCCATATGACTTCCTGGTTGTAATGCTGTACTGAGCATGCTCAGTACAAAAAAAAGATCATAAAAAAAACTGACAGTAAAGGATGTTTTTTGTGAACATCTGTTTCCCATAGACTTCAATGTTAAATTTTAATGGGGCGTTATTTCATCTTTTATTTTTGCCGGAACAAAAATTAGTGCATGCACCGTCTTTTGTGCCGGCAAAAATAACGGAGATTAGTAAAAACTGACATACCTGAGGCAAAAGGATTGTCGAAAAATCCCATTGGCTTGAATGGGATTTTTTGACGGCTGTTTTCAAGACTATTTGACTTGAGTAATGACGGAGGTTTTTACAGGATGATACCTGTAGTGTGAAAGGGGCCTTAGACTGCAAATTTTTGTCTATTGCCATCCTTTGTCTAATGCCTTTTGATCTTTCCCAACTTACCAATGAACATACACGGCTAGCTTGAGTCCCTTTTCTATCTTAAAGGAGAACTCCAGAATATAAAAATTGTCCCCCATACTGCCGGCAGTAAAAAAATAAAGATGTACATACCTTCCTCCTCTCCCCCGGGGCCTCCGGTAACCGGCTCCGGCCTCCGCCACAATCCTCTTCCTGGTTGCCGGTGGTCTGAGAGTCTTACTGCACTCAGCCAATCACCAGCCGCAGTGAAGTCCCGGCTCGGTCAGTGATAGGCTGAGCGTCAGTGTGACGTTTTTGGTCCCGGCAGAAAGTGCCGGTGTAGTGAAGAATTTTGTGTCCTGAAGCGTTCTCACACTGCCGCTCAGCCTATCGCCGGCCGAGTCGGGACTTCACTGCGGCCGGTGATTGGCTAAATGCAGTATGATTCATCCGACCACCGGCAACCAGGAAGTGGATCGTGGCGGAGACCTGAGCCGGTTACCGGAGGCCCCGGGGGAGCGGAGGAAGGTATGTACATCTTAATTTTTTTACTGCCGGCAGTATGAGGGACAATTTTTATATTCTGGAGTTCTCCTTTAATATGGAGCAGGAGACAACCAATGTCAGCATTCCAAGAATTGGCTGATCTCTCAGCACAACACAGATTGGACCTACTGAAGTCTTACTCCATATTTCAGCATCATTTACTATCAGGAAAGTTTTAACATTCAAGTGGTGTCCCAGTGACATTGCCTGTCTCTGAATGAATGGGTATTTCTGCTCTAAGAACTTATACCTGTCTAGAGGATTGGGAGAAGTGTCTGGTCACAGGAGACCACCATGTTCTCAGACGTCAGACCTCTCCCGCTGCTCACGGATTGTTGCCAATGTCTGACTACATATATTTCCTACAGCAGAAATGTAGCTTTACATGCCAGCCATTCAAATGTATGGATAGGCCAGGTTTGCTAGAATGCCATCCACTGTTGGAGCCATAGCAGGACCCCTTCTCTAAGACTTCCATATGCCCCAGTTGTATACAAGGACTGATGCTACATATGTCTGGTGTATCCAGCCCCTCCTCCCCATTCCCCTATATACATGGATACTCGGCTCAGATAAGCATGCATGTTTTCTCAATGGTTGAAATAGAATAAACCAGCAGCTGCTACCTCCCATGAACACAAAGGATCAGTCTTTCCCGTGACGCAGTGTTTCACGACCAGGGTGCCTTCAGCTGTTGCAAAACTACAACTTCCCGCATGCCCGGACAGCCTTTGGCAGGAAAACACTTAATTTTAAATCAACTGGTGCAAGAAAGTTAGACAGATTTGTAAATTAGAAAAATACAATGTAGCCCGGACCTTCTAGGTGAGTAAAAAATGGATATACAGGGATCGTGCTTCAATAATAATTATCATTTATTTATAAAAATAAAATTTCAACACTTCTCACAGGGCCCTTGTGAGAAGAGCATACATAATAAAAAGGCAACCTAACAAGATATTAGGCAATGGTATTAAAATTAAAATTCTACACTTGGCATAGAGTATAGAATAATAGAATAAAATAGCAAAATAAGAGCTGTACCATACAAATATATTAGAAAATTGCTCTTCTAGATGTTTAGGGTAAATATGTCCCTTTTTTTTTTTGGATACAGTGACAAACAGTCTGTATTGATGGCAATTATTACCGGTCTGTTGATTGTGGCTCAGGCGGTGGATGTTGCTCCCGCAATAGCTAAGTGTCCGTAATGTACAGTCCACTGTGTGGTGCCTCCGATCATAAGCCTGATCCAGTCGGGTCTAAGCGTGGTGGCAGTCGCTGTCGGATAAGGCGCTGGCAGGCGCCAAAGATCGTGATGGTGTCCGGGGACTGCTGGCGCTGGCGTGCGCTAAAGCTGATATTCCTCACCGCTTCATTAGTTGGAAAGCAGGACCATATACTGGAAGGCTGGAGGTTCACCTCGTGGTGCCGGCGTCTGACGTCAGAGCCGGAATGGTTACAGCAAAATAGTTGCACCGGGATGACTGTGCCGGAATGGATCCGAACCGCTGGACCGGGTAAACAGCAAAGCGTGAGCACAAATGGTGGTACAGTTCATAGAATGTAACTGGCCATAGAATTTGGGCACAGTTTTGATACTGCTATGCCAGTAGATGAAGACTAGACGCGTTTCAGGGTTGTATGGTATAACCCTTTCCTCAGTAGTCTGGTATAACCCTTTCCTGACTACTGAGGAAAGGGTTATACCATACAACCCTGAAACGCGTCTAGTCTTCATCTACTGGCATAGCAGTATCAAAACTGTGCCCAAATTCTATGGCCAGTTACATTCTATGAACTGTACCACCATTTGTGCTCACGCTTTGCTGTTTACCCGGTCCAGCGGTTCGGATCCATTCCGGCACAGTCATCCCGGTGCAACTATTTTGCTGTAACCATTCCGGCTCTGACGTCAGACGCCGGCACCACGAGGTGAACCTCCAGCCTTCCAGTATATGGTCCTGCTTTCCAACTAATGAAGCGGTGAGGAATATCAGCTTTAGCGCACGCCAGCGCCAGCAGTCCCCGGACACCATCACGATCTTTGGCGCCTGCCAGCGCCTTATCCGACAGCGACTGCCACCACGCTTAGACCCGACTGGATCAGGCTTATGATCGGAGGCACCACACAGTGGACTGTACATTACGGACACTTAGCTATTGCGGGAGCAACATCCACCGCCTGAGCCACAATCAACAGACCGGTAATAATTGCCATCAATACAGACTGTTTGTCACTGTATCCAAAAAAAAGGGACATATTTACCCTAAACATCTAGAAGAGCAATTTTCTAATATATTTGTATGGTACAGCTCTTATTTTGCTATTTTATTCTATTATTCTATACTCTATGCCAAGTGTAGAATTTTAATTTTAATACCATTGCCTAATATCTTGTTAGGTTGCCTTTTTATTATGTATGCTCTTCTCACAAGGGCCCTGTGAGAAGTGTTGAAATTTTATTTTTATAAATAAATGATAATTATTATTGAAGCACGATCCCTGTATATCCATTTTTTACTCACCTAGAAGGTCCGGGCTACATTGTATTTTTCTGGTTTCCCTTTTTAGCAATTAAGGTATAGTTGCTTGCCCTGTTTGACCTCGGTGCGTAATAGTTGTGAGCTGCACACATCCACATTTCTTTTCCCTTTTTTAGATTTGTAAATTACTTATATTAAAAAATCCCAATCCTTCCAGTACTTATCAGCTGCTGTATAATACACAGGAAGTTCTTTTCTTTTTGAATTTCCTTTCTGTCTGACCACAGTGCTCTCTGCTGTTCCATGTCAGGAACTGTCCAGAGTAGGAGCAAATTCCCATAGCAAACCTCTCCAGCTCTGGACAGTTCCTGACATGGACAGAGATGTCAGCAGAGAGCACTGTGGTCAGATTGAAAGCAAATTCAAAAAGAAAAGAACTTCCTGTGTATTATACAGAAGCTGATAAGTCCTGGAAGGATTAGGATTTTTAAACAGAAGTCATTTGCAAATCTGTGTAACTTTCTGGCACCAGTTGCTTTAACCTCTACAGTACGCAGGGTGTTCCGGTGTTTGAAACGTGGTCACGCCGTGACCCCGCGTCATACCGGGTCAGTCCCGGCGGCTTATGATAGCCGGGACCCTGGGCTAATAGCGCGCGGCACTGATCGTTGTGCCGCCCGATATTAACCCTTCAGATGCAGTGATCAAAGTTGATCGCCGCATCAAAAACTAAAGTAAAAGCTCAGCTCAGTTGGGCTGATCGCGACTATCGTGATAAAATCGCGATATCTTGATCAGCTAGGACGCGAGCGGAGGCCCCCTTACCTTGCTCCGTCGCGTCCGATTGGCATTTGTTTGCTCCAAGCCTGAGCTACAGGCTTGAGCAATCAACCCCCTATTATGCTGATCCATGCATAGCTATGGCTTTGCAGGGATCAGGGTAAAAGATCAGTGTGAGCAGTGTTATAGCCCCCTATGGGAGCTATAACAGTGCCAAAAAAAGTGGAAAAAAAAAGTTAACAAAGGTAATTTAAACCCTTCCCTAATAAAAGTTTGAATCACCCCCCTTTTCCCATAAAAAAAAAACTGTGTAAATAAAAATAAACATGTGGTATCGCCGCGTGCGGAAATGTCCAAACTATAAAAATATATTGTTAATTAAACTGCACGGTCAATGGCGTACGCGCAAAATAGCGTGTTTTTGGTCACTTTTTATATCATGAAAAAATTAATAAAAAGCGATCAAAAAGTCCGATCAATACAAAAATGGTACCGCTAAAAACTTCAGCACACAGGGTAAAAATGAGCCCTCATACTGGCCCGTAGGCGGTAAAATAAAAAAAGTTATAGGGGTCAGAAGATAATTTTTTATGTATACATTTTCCTGCATGTAGTTATGATTTTTTTTTTTCAGAAGTACAACAAAATCAAACCTATATGAGTAGGGTATCATTTTAACCATATGGACCTACAGAATAATAAGGTATCATTTTTACTGAAAAATGAACTGCGTAGAAACGGAAGCCCCCAAAAGTTACAAAATGACTTTTTTTTTTTCTTCAATTTTGTCACACGATTAATTTTTTTTTCCGTTTCGCCGTGGATTTTTTGGTAAAATTGCTAATTACTAATTAAAATGACTAATGTCAAGTAGAATTGGTGGCACAAAAAATAAGCCATTCTATGGAATTTTATGTGCAAAATTGAAAGCGTTATGATTTTTAGAAGGTGGTGATGAAAAAATGAAAATGCAAAAACTGAGTCCTTAAGGGGTTAAAAGAAAATGTTTTCCAGTGGAGTACCCCTTTAAACTCCATAATGAATGGCTATAAAAATGCAGGCTGTGGGCCCAGAAATGCTGCCATGTTGGCTGCGTGTCCTCTAATATAGCGGGGACCAATGCTAAGATATGTACCGGTCCAGAGAGCTCAGTATTAGTCTCTATGGGGGAGATTTACCAAAACTTGTGCAGAGGATAAGTTGTCCAGTTGCCCATAGCAACCAATCAAATTGCTTGTTTCATTTTTCACAGGCCTTCCTAAAAATGAAAGAAGTGATCTGATTGGTTGCTATGGGCAAGTTTCCCTCTGCACAGGTTTTGATAAACCTCCCCCTATATCCTTTAGCAGCTGAATCCCCATCATTGAAGGACTTTTTTTTCCTGCACACATCATATAGCTGTGAATGGCAGAAAAGCTGGTGGTATTTATATTTGTATTGTATTATTGCAAGTGTAACTGTCGTGTAAATGATGATTTTTTTAATAACTATTTTATAGTAACACTTTTATGTATTGGACACTTCTGCAAAATCTTTTTTTTTTTTTTTTATACAATTTTAGTCCCCATCCAGGACTTGTACCTGTGATTGTTTTGCATAAGGCACAGCCATTTTGTCCCACAGAAGCCGCAGGGTCAGAAGTTAATTTTGTATTTTAGACTAAAGGGACAATGTAGGACTACAGCTCCCAGTGTGGGCTCTGTCTGTGCTACCTGTGCCCCCCCCCCCCCCTCCTCAAAGGCTCAGAGGGGCATTTACTCTAAAATACAAAGTTAACTTATGACCCTGCAGACACAAAGACTGACCAATATACTGCTGGGAGTAGTACCAATCAGAGCTGCCGACTAATAAGAAAACTAGTGGCACCGGTACCTTTTTATATGCAGCTCCCCGAGATGGATAGTACAACACTCGGGCAGGTAACCAGACAGAATCAGATGCCGGCGGTGCTAGGACAACAGGAACACCAGTAAAGGCAACGTATAAAGGCAAGGAAAACAGGCGTCCTGCACTCACCGTGGAGATTCTGGTAATACGGCTCCCATCTCTGGCTTATAATCCGGCATGATAGACAAAGGTAGCGCGGGGCGCTCAGAGCGCCCCACGCTACCTTTGTCTATCATGCCGGATTAACGGCTCGAGATGGGAGCCGTATTACCAGAATTTGTTATCCAGACATCTGTTATCCTTGCTTTATACACACTAGAGATGAGCGAACTTACAGTAAATTCGATTCGTCACGAACTTCTCGGCTCGGCAGTTGATAACTTTTCCTGCATAAATTAGTTCAGCTTTCCGGTGCTCCGGTGGGCTGGAAAAGGTGGATACAGTCCTAGGAGACTATTTCCTAGGAATGTATCCACCTTTTCCAGCCCACCGGAGCACCGGAAAGCTGAACTAATTTATGCAGGAAAAGTTATCAACTGCCGAGCCGAGAAGTTCGTGAGGAATCGAATTTACTGTAAGTTCGCTCATCTCTAATACACACCAATCAGAGCTGTGCTTTCATGTACAGCCTCCAAGATCATGGCCCCCTTTATTCCCACATCATAGCATACGCAGTTCACCGTTAATATGGCATTCGGACAGGAGGCGTCCATTATCTCCTATGGATAGCTGCTGTAAAGCATCTGTCGTACTTTGATACACTAGGCTGATGCTATTGGACATGGAAGTCCCCATTATAATTATATTATTAATATTAAATGAAATCATACTGATTGCTGGGTGCTGCAGCCGAGATCCCGGGGGGGGGTCCCCAGCAGCGGGACCCCCACGCTCAGACAGCCCAATTTTTCTAATCTGTCCTGTGTCTCTTTAAGTGGTAATACCTCTGACATGCTTTTTCTTAGCCATGCAGAGTTTGTTCTTTCATGACATATTGTACTTTATATTAGTGATAGATTTTTTTTGATTCAGGCAGTATTTTTTGTGAAAAACTCCAAAATATTGTGAAAAATTGCAAAATTTCTGGCTTTTTTAAAATGATTTTTTATGTCATTCACTGTATGGTAAAAGGTTTTATTTTTATTCTGTGGGTTGGTACAATTATGGCGATACCCAATTTATATAGCTTTTTTTTTTCATGTTGTTCTTCAGGTTTTTTATGTTCAGCATAATCACTTTTTCCCCTTTCATGTTCTGAGAGCCATAACTTTATTTTTCTTCCAACGCCATTGTGTGAGGGCTACTTTTTGGCTGGACAAGCTGTATTTTTTATTGGTACCATATTTGCAAGTCATGCTAGCTACCGTTTTGATCTTTTTAATTCCACGATTTGGACCAAAACTTGCATTTGTTTTCTTTTATAATATGTTAAATACCATTTATCATTTTTATTGTAAAAGTTATTACGGACATGACAATACCTATTGTGTATAGGTTTGGGTGTTTTTTGGGTGATAATATAAGGTTTTAATAGGAAAGGGGAATTTATTTATTTATCTTTTTACACTTTATTTTAAAACCTTTTTTGTTTTGTTTTTATACTTTTCACATTTTGCAGGTTAAACTATGCTGCAGTACATCTACTGCGGCACATTATAACAGTCAGTACTACACTGACATGCAGCCTATGCGATACAGCCTACGGCTGGACCTCACAGGTGGATGTACTAGGCAAACCGGACGCCATCAGCTGGCCTCCTGCTGCCATGGCAACTAGAGATGAGCGAACTTACAGTAAATTCGATTCGTCACAAACTTCTCGGCTCTGCAGTTGAAGGCTTTTCCTGCATAAATTAGTACTGCTTTCCTGTGCTACCGTGGCCTGGAAAAGGTGGATACAGTCCTAGGATACTCTTTCCTAGGAAATATCCACCTTTTCCATCCCACCGGAGCACCTGAAAGCTGAACTAATTTACGCAGGAAAAGCCTTCAACTGCAGAGCCGAGAAGTTTGTGACGAATCGAATTTACTGTAAGTTCGCTCATCTCTAATGGCAACTAACGGGATCCCACGATCGCATTCGCAGGATTGCTGTTGGAGGACGGGGGAGCCCCCTTCCCCTGTCAACCCCATAGATTCTGTGATCAGGACTGATCACGGCATCTCTGGGGTTAATGCTGCCAAGACTGTTGCGATCCTGGTCTCTGCAGCTGCTGCGCGACCCTGGCTGTGATTGACAGCCAGGTCCTGCCGGCGATCTCCTGCAGCACATCGCACTGTGAAGGAGATCGCTAGGACTTATGGATACGTCCAGTTGCGCTAACTAGCTAGTGACTTGGATGTATGCCTACGTCCTGGGGTGGGAAGGGGTTAAGGGTTTTCAGCTTCTGGATGTAAACAAGAATGTTCCCCTCAAGGACAACAAACAGATATTGAAGTTTGGGAAGTTGTAGAACTTCTCATTAAAACCACCTTTAGATTTCATTCTCATAAAATAAGCTTTCACTAGCTGTCATCATGTATATTGTACTAACATGTCAGCCTTTCTTTTGTTACAGGTGGGCGCTATCAATTAGAAATAAAAATCCCAGAAACATACCCTTTCAATCCACCAAAGGTAAGACAATGCAGAAGTTGTTCACCTCTTGTTTGCTTTTTTTTTTTTTTTTTTTACAAATATTTGTTCAGCCTGGGCTATACCATGTACCCCTTCTGTAAAATGATATGAAAATATTCCTAGTATAAGCTGTAGGAATTTGAAAAACTCATGGCGCTGAACAGTATAGCGGGTCGGGCTGGGCAGTCAGGCGGGGTCGGGCTGGGCAGTCAGGCGGGGTCGGGCTGGGCAGTCAGGCGGGGTCGGGCTGGGCAGTCAGGCGGGGTCGGGCTGGGCAGTCAGGCGGGGTCGGGCTGGGCAGTCAGGCGGGGTCGGGCTGGGCAGTCAGGCGGGGTCGGGCTGGGCTGCCAGGCGGGGTCGGGCTGGGCAGCCAGGCGGGGTCGGGCTGGGCAGCCAGGCGGGGTCGGGCTGGGCAGCCAGGCGGGGTCGGGCTGGGCAGCCAGGCGGGGTCGGGCTGGGCAGCCAGGCGGGGTCGGGCTGGGCAGCCAGGCGGGGTCGGGCTGGGCAGCCAGGCGGGGTCGGGCTGGGCAGCCAGGCGGGGTCGGGCTGGGCAGCCAGGCGGGGTCGGGCTGGGCAGCCAGGCGGGGTCGGGCTGGGCAGCCAGGCGGGGTCGGGCTGGGCAGCCAGGCGGGGTCGGGCTGGGCAGCCAGGCGGGGTCGGGCTGGGCAGCCAGGCGGGGTCGGGCTGGGCAGCCAGGCGGGGTCGGGCTGGGCAGCCAGGCGGGGTCGGGCTGGGCAGCCAGGCGGGGTCGGGCTGGGCAGCCAGGCGGGGTCGGGCTGGGCAGCCAGGCGGGGTCGGGCTGGGCAGCCAGGCGGGGTCGGGCTTTGCTGTCCTACGCAAGGCCAGCTTAGTATGGGGCAGTTTTGCTCTCCTGTTAGCCACAATGGGCCAGTAGACAGTATTATGTTCTCTGTATGTTTGGAGAGCGCCCCTCCTTTCCCATCAGCATTGATTAATGGTGTGTGGTGTATGTGGGGGTACAATCCCCCAATGAATATACAGGACTCATGATTTATGAGTTTGCTGTATTCTTTTATAACTTGTAGTCACCTAGTAGTAGACTTTTGTGTTGTTTTGGCTACTAGGGAAGTGGGACCTATCACCATACTATATCATCCTTTAACAGGATGGCAGATCTGCTTTTACAGAATAATGGATAGGAAACCATTTTTATTTCACCTTTATCCTGTAAGGCATATGAAGACTGGGGTATGATGGCGAGGTACAGCCTTGTCTTTGTTTTTCCCTTTTCCACCTAATAAAGCAGTGTTTCCCAGCTAGGGTGCCTTCAGCTGTTGCAAAACTACAACTCCCAGCATGCCCGGACAGCCGTTGGCTGTCCGGGCATGCTGGTTGTTGTAGTTTTGCAACAGCTGGAGGCACCCTGGTTAGGAAACAATGCATTAAAGCCTCATGCGGCAGCCACAATACATGTCACCTGTTTGCAGACACATTTGACACAAGGCTTTGGCTGAAAACTGGTTGCAATGTCTGGTGACATTGAATCCATGATACCATTTAGCTCTCTTCTTCCTAAAGGTTTCAGAATATAGGTGTAAAAAAATATATAAATCTATACTTGTCATACCGAGCTAAAATACATGGTGGCACAGACTGGGTTATGCTAAGGGCTGGAAAACTTTTCGTTTGGCAGGGCAGTGCTCTACAGATGTAAATCTGGCTTACACGTGTATATTTTTGGGTATGTCTGGGATTTATCTTGATTTACAATGGATTCACTGACTATCTATGGAAGCAGGCTGAACACTCCCTGTGCCTCCCTTAACCCCTTAAGGACACAGCCCATTTGGGCCTTAAGGACTCAGCCAATTTTGTTTTTGCATTTTCGTTTTTTCCTCCTCGCCTACTAAAAATCACAACTCTAATGACATCACTCATTTTACCATAAAATGTATGGCGCAACCAAAAAAGATACTATTTGTGTGGGGAAATTGAAAAGAAAAATGCAATTTTGCTAATTTTGGAAGGTTTCGTTTTCACGCCATACAATTTACGGTAATGTTTTCTTTATTCTGTGGGTCAATACGATTAAAATGATACTCATGATATATGCTTTTCTATTACTGTACCACTTTTTAACCAAATACGTTTAAAATCCCTCTATTTTGACGACCTATAACTTTTTCATTTTCCGTATAAGCGACGGTATGAGGGGTCACTTTTTGCGCTGTGATCTGCACTTTTTATTGATACCACATTTGCGTATATAAAACTTTTAGTAAATTTTATTAAATTTTTTTTTTTTGGTATAAGATGTGACATAAAAAGCAGCAATTCGTGACTTTTTTCTTCTTTTAAGTTTACGCTATTTACCATACGGGATCAAATATGTATGTTAATTATTAATTTTTTACATTTTTTTTTACACTTTAGGGGTAAAATGGGAAATTTTACATTTTTAATGCTGGAGGCGATTTTTCAAATAAAATTTTTACGCTTTTTATGTCCTATCTATAGCAATCACTTGATTGCTAATACTGTTCAGTGCTATGCATAGGGAATAGCTCTGATGAGTTTTATTGGCGATCTTCTGCTCTGGTCTGCTCGATCTCAGACCAGAGCAAAAGATCCCAAGAGATGGATGGAGGCAGGTGAGGGGACCTCCGACTGCCATTATGGGCAATCCGATCATCCATTTTTCTGACTGCACTGCTGCAGATGCCCTGATCTGTTTTGATCACGGCATCTGAGGGGTTAATGGCAGACATCAGCACGATCGCACATGGCCGCCATTACCGGCGGGTCCCTGGCTGCTGCATGATGTACAGGACATAAATATATGTCCTGGTGCGTTAAGTACCACCGCACCAGGACGTACATTTACGTCCTGCGTCAAGGGGTTAATGGGAAAGAATCTTCTGAAGATTTGGACCCATTGAATATTTTTTTATTTCCTTGGAAGGTGAAATCTTCTTTTATGGCTGTGTCTCACTTATATGTATGACCAGATGTGAACCCTTCAGTAGATACCTGGACAATATCTGGTTGCAGGACAGGAGATTGATACCAGTGTTACCCAGATGTACTAATATAGCTTCTCTGTTTCAGGTGCGGTTTATTACTAAAATTTGGCATCCAAATATTAGTTCAGTTACAGGAGCCATATGTCTGGATATATTGAAAGATCAATGGTAAGACCTTTTCCTTTTTTTTACTTATTTTGGTCTATATGTGTGTTCTGTGCTCCATGGAGGCAGTGATTTCTACTTTATACCACAGACAGCAGGTTTAGGCCACTTTTACAGGAGCATGTTGGATGCAAGTCCTTGTTCAACCCAGATCAGAGTTGAGAGCCATATAGAAATTTATGATCCATCAATTTGTATATTTAGACCTGCAGGCACGCTGGGGCTTGTGGCTTCTGTATTATGTCTTTATGAACCTCCTGGAGCTCTACTGAATAAGGGTTTCTGGGATTCTTAGTTTGGTTCGTAAGTGCCAGAGGGAAGTTGAGGTCTTGCAAACATTTGAGTGGCCTAAGGCTGGCAATATCTCCCCTTTTGTCTTGCAATAAGGCAAGGTAAATTTAGAAGAAAAGCCCTTTTGTAGCCTTCACTTATATTACTTCCTTTATAATTCTCTTAGGATAGATGTTTGGTTATCCCTGGCAGGCTTACAGTCACTTACTGTGCATCTACCGATTACATCTGCTGGGAGATTGTTCAAGCATCTACGGCTCCTTCAGTGAAATTATATTTTAATTGCTTTTGATCTCTCCCCTAACTAACCATGGATTACACACACACACACACACACACACACACACCCTTATTTAACCCTTTAACATATTTAAAGAGGCACTGTCATTGTTAAAAACTTTTCATATATTGCAGGACTCATTATAATATGACATTTTACAATATACACCTGTTAAAATAAAATTTTCACCTGAAATTTAAGCTCAAAATAGCCGCCACTAGGGGTCGCCTGTCTTTTAGCCAGACAGACTAGTCTAGATTTTACAGCATACTGGATACCGGCCGTAAAGCATACTGGTATCCAGTATAGGAGATTTCTATTGTGTATGCAAAACTACAGATAAAGGATGTGTGGACATGCTGGGAGCTGTAGTTTTAGAACAGCTGGAGGCAACACTGCTCTAACACAGTTATTTACAAACATTGCAGCTTCAGTTGTTACTAAACTACAACTCCCAGCATGCTGAAATAGTCAAAGTTTTCTCGGACTCCTGAATGATAAAGAAGTCTGTGACATTCAGGAGTCTGTGAAAGATGAATGACACACATAGTGACAGCTATGCTGATTAGCATCCAGCTTTACTAGGAGAAGATAAAACAGATAGAACATGTATTCATAAAAATGCTGTACTTTTATCTAAAAAATCCTTGCACTAATTTTATAAAGATCTATTCTTATATTTATACATTTTATCCTGTTATGAATTCACCATAATGTCTTCTGATTACTGCAGGCAAGCTCCAAGTATCTTCCTCTGACACATGACACAGCTTAAAACCAGAGAGGAAAGGGTTACAGAGTAGAGAGTACTGATTGGCTGACTGCCCAGGCTTGCTCCTGTGAGGGAGACAGACTGACACGCCCCCTCCAGCCTGCACAATGAAAAAGTAACTCACCAGCAGATAAATGCTTATATCTCTGGATATATAGGTCCGAGACACATAAAAAGTATATGCACATGATCAGGATTGGGTCCTGAGTAACATATCACTTTTTTTTTGCACTATGACAGGTACGCTTTAAAGGTTTTGAGCTTGTTTTTTTTTCCCCCTCCAGACTATAGAGTGAGTAAAGTCTTTCCTGATGCACTTATTGGGGTTATTACTGCTTTCCTCTATTATCACAGGGCAGCAGCTATGACGTTAAGAACAGTGTTGTTATCGTTGCAAGCTTTGTTGGCTGCAGCAGAACCAGATGACCCACAGGACGCAGTGGTGGCTAACCAGGTGAGAAGAGTACTCCACCAGCCGGGCCTGAGAGCCTTCTAACAATGAATAGGAAGATGTATATTGTGAACCAACTATATGCAATAGTTCTTAGATGGTAACTTTTTTCTGGTACCAAGAATGTGCTCTGCTAGTACAGCTAAGTCTTGCCTATCCACACACTTTATATATTACACAGCACCCATTCCTATGTAACACCTAGAGGGAACCTGTCACCTGTATTAAGCTGCCCAAACTGCAGGCAACATAAAACAGATGCAGGGAGCGGGACCTGGAACACTATGATTTTACTCTGAAACAGCTGCCCAGACCCAGGTAAGTAGACATTGGTGACAGTCCCCATGGCTGCTCTCTGCCTCGCCAGCCCTAAGTGACGTCTCTCCCTATCTGTGTAAAGGGCTGGCAGGGTGAAGAGCAGCCACCATTAACCACCCTAATGACTAGTTGTTTAGGTTCTGGTGGTTTTCTTAAACAAGGTTTTCTCTGAAACACCCGAGTGTTTCAAAGTAAACCGTATTGTTCCAGTGGCCCCCTGCCTGTACCTGTGTCATGTTGCTCGTGGTTTGGGCAGCATACCACAGCTGACAGGTTCCCTTTAAATCCACCAATACAGATGCTGCTTTAGGGTCTATTCACACGCACAGTCTTCTGTGCAGATTTGATGCGCAGGATTTTCCGCTGCAGATTACAATGTAAACTGAATGACTGAACACAGCTTGAAATCCTGCGCATCAAATCTGTGCAGAATACTGTACGTGTGAATAGACCCTTAAGTGACTTTAGCTAGTAAGTATGAGGGTCCTGAAATGAAGACCTCCACCTATACGTCTGCATGTCCCCATATTGCAGGACATATGGGCCAGGTCTTGTTTTTATAACCTAACCTCTTTTTAAGAGAATGAAAATGTGAAATTATATGAAGCAAATTGAAGTATCTCTCTTGTTCTGTATACATATATATATATAAAAAAAAAAATTTTTGTAATGCTTTCATATTTTCCTTTTTTTTTTTTTTTTTTTTTTTGTCCCCCTAGTACAAGCAAAATCCAGATATGTTTAAACAGACAGCTCGCCTGTGGGCACATGTATATGCAGGCGCACCAGTCACTAGTCCAGAATACACAAGAAAAATAGAAAATCTCTGTGCTATGGGCTTCGATAGGGTAAGTATTACTTGGTACATTTGCGCTTCTGGTCTTACTTGGCAGTCAGAAGGGGCCACTGTTACAAAGTATTATACTTATTATCTTCTACCTTGAAATTGTATATATTGCACTATTTCAGATTCTTCTTTTCCTTCACTTCTAAAAGAAACATGTACATTTTTTGGCAGGGCATTTGGCTATAAATATTTGGTGAAAAGGATCCTCTGCATTCAGCTTATCTTGAGGCGTCCTATTATGTGAGAAGGCTTAGTGCAACCACAACCAGAAGAATATCCTCTTAAAGGGGTACTCCGGTGGAAAACAAATGCGTTCAAACCAACTGGTGCCAGAAAGTTAAACAGATTTGTAAATTTCTATACAAAATAAATCTTAATCCTTCCAGTACTTATCAGCTGCTGTATTCACTGGAAGTTATGTAGTTCTTTCCAGTCTGACCACAGTGCTCTCTGCTGCCACCTCTGTCCGTGTCAGGAACTGTCCAGAGCAGGAGAGGTTTGCTATAGGGATTTGTTCCTGCTCTGGACTATTCCTGATACGGACGGAGGTGTCAGCAGAGAGCACTGTGGTCGGAGAACTGCACAACTTCCTGTGGAGCATACAACATCTGATAAGTACTGGAAGAGTTAAGATTTTTGAATAGAAGTAATTTACAAATCTGTATAACTATCTGGAACCTGTTGATTTGAACTTTTTTTTTTTTCTTACGGGAGTACCCCTTTAAGTTGTACTTGCAAACAAACCTACCTAGAACAATGTAGTGACCTACTAGTTTGTAGAAGCCATAAGTCAGTGTTTCCCAACCAGTTGTGTCACCAGCTGTTGCAAGACTACAGCTCCCAGCATGCCCGGACAGCCAAAGGCTGTCCGGGCATGCTGGGAGTTGTAGTTTTGCAACAGCTGGTGACACAACTGGTTGGGAAACACTGCCATAAGCATTGTCATGGTCACCTGGTGGCTGTAGCTTCTGTTTCAAGGCAATGTCCAGAACATAGCAAATAGAGATGAGCGAACTTACAGTAAATTTGATTCGTCACGAACTTCTCGGCTCGGCAGTTGATGACTTTTCCTGCATAAATGAGTTCAGCTTTCAGGTGCTCCGGTGGGCTGGAAAAGGTGGATACAGTCCTAGGAGACTCTTTCCGGACACCACTGGAGCACCTGAAGGCTGAACTAATTTATGCTGGATAAGCCATCAACTGCCGAGCCGAGAAGTTCGTGACGAATCGAATTTACTGTAAGTTCGCTCATCTCTAATAGCAAACAATGCCTAGTAGGCAGTGTGAATGACCCTATCATTACAAGGAGAAACCGTCCTTACTGTAGAAGGGGTTTTCGACAAATATCAACCACTGCCGTATATCGTATTTTTTAAGGTTTATGTAAATGTCCTCTTTTCTTTGCTTCCCTCTTACAGAATGCAGTAATAGCTGCTTTGTCATCAAAGGCATGGGATGTAGAGACTGCAACAGAACTTCTGCTGAGTAACTGAGATAAATCATCTGGTCCCTGCTCGCCCCTTCCCAAGAGCTCGACATCTTTTTATTTTTAAGATTCTGCATAAAAGAGGAGAAAAAAAAACAAAACACGACACACAAAAAAAAAAAAAACACGCACTCCTGCGTGACAATGATATGTAGGCCATTCTGGAGACTGATGGGGGAAACTGCTCTGTAAATAAAGCTGATTAAACGTGTAAATTAAATGACAACCAAACCAAGGGGAGGGGTACGAGTATTTTTTTTTTTTTTTTTTTTCCTTTATTGTTAAAAAAAAATAATCTTGGAGCTGAACCAATGGAAAAAAAAAAATATGCGTTTATGTTTTACCATGTGACAGAGAGTGGCACAATGTCCCGGATGGTTTTTATTTAATTTTTTTCAATTTTTAATTTTTATTTTGGTCTCCTGTTCCGGAGGGGGACACATCAGCAGGCTCATTCTATGGGGTTCTAGGCCTTCATTTTGCCAGTCACTGTCTACCATACTGCTAGTACCAGCCATCCTTTTTGTGTCTGTGGAGTTGCATGCGTGCACAACATTGGGTTAACATTGATTTGTCAAAACTCTTCATTTGTGATATATTTTATTTTTTTTGGGTACTGGAGACATGAAAAATACGGTTTCCATAAACCAGGCATAGATGTGATGTGGAATGCCAGGCGTTACTTGATGAATAGTCCTAATGTTATATGTCCCCGTTCTGTCTACCACCTATTTCATAACAAACTTCAAAGCATAAAATGCAAAAAAATACAACAAAAAAGGCCATAAAACATTTTTATGGCACTTTATTTTTGGATTTTGCATTACTTGATAGATGTCGGGTAGCGCAAGAGACTGATGCTTAAGTCTACCACAATCATTTTTGGAAAACTAAAATAGAAGATAGTTGAAGGAGCCAACCAATGAGAAAGCAAACAAAATAGATCTGTGGCTACAATATATATGTATTTGTTTTTTAATGATCGTGCACATCTACAAATTAAGGGGAATAAAAAGTTGTTAACAATGTTAATAAAACAAATGTGGAATTTTGTGCCTAAAGCTACAATGCAGACCTATGGCTAGTCTGACCCTGCAGTCTGCTCCTCACCTAAAGCTTTAAGAGGAATAGGTCATCAATATGAGTCCAAACACAGTGAACTAATGCAGGAAGCAAACAGCTCCGTACATTGGGGGAGAATTATCAAAGGATTTAGACTGGTTTTTCCCATCTAAAATTGTCGCACAGAAAGTCGCAGTCTAAATATGTGCGACTTTTTCGACTTTTGCTTTGGAGGATTTTTTAGAACATGATGCATTCTAGTCTATTTTAGACAGAAAAATGCATTGGTGCTGAATTTATCAATAGCGACTTTTTGGCGAAAGGTTGCATTGGCTGAAAGTAATCTGAAATGTCAGACCATACTGAAGCAGGTTTAAATACAGTCTAAACTATAGATCCCAAAGTCTGTGCACAGAATTTATCAAGAGCCGTGCGTCTTTTGATAAATAGACCAGCCTAACTAGAGATGAGCGAATTTACAGTAAATTCGATTCGTCACGAACTTTTCAGCTCGGCAGTTGACTTATCCTGCATAAATTAGTTCAGCTTTCAGGTACTACGGTGGGCTGGAAAAGGTGGATACAGTCCTAGGAGACTCTTTCCTAGGACTGTATCCACCTTTTCCAGCCCACCGGAGCACCTTAAAGCTGAACTTATTTATGCAGGAAAAGTCATTAACTGCCGAGCCGAGAAGTTTGTGACGGATCGAATTTACTGTAAGTTCGCTCATCTCTAAGCCTAACCCTCTGTAGGTTGGTCTATATTGATGCGGAAAGTAGACAACTTTGATAAATCCCCCCCATTGCGTCTGCCAGCCTCGGTTACTGCAGCCTAGCCTCTCATTCACTTCAATGGGAGCTTGAGCTGCAGTAACAGTTTGGTCACTACGCAATGTATGGATATATTTCTGCTTCATGTTCTTATACTGTGTATCATAGCTCTGATAAGTGGCTGCATGGAGGAGAGTAACACAAATCAGACAAAGGTCTGCATGGGAACTGTATACACAAAATTATAAATAAAAGTTATGCTTTTCCCCCCAATTTTAGATGCAAAAAATGGACAGGTCCTTTAATTGCGTACAGTGGTGATTACCTGGCGTCACCTGCTTATTTGATGATCCGAGTGTAGCATGCGGTGAGTGAGATTAGCATTTTGTAAATGCATTGAAGGGACAAGCTTTTGACTATAGGCATACCCAATGCTGCTTCTCATGGATTACTTTAGTGATATCCCGTATTTGTGAAACCTGTGCTTGTAGATAAATGATTTCTTAATCTTAGGACTCTTCTAGCCGCCTGTTCCACAAGTCTGATTTGTTAATAAACTGTTCATGTATCACAGTTATCTCAGGGCTTGTGGAATCAGATCTAACAGAGGAGGACAATCTGCTTGGACCATGAGATGAATAAAACTTGTCATTGTGCAGTTATTCACTATATGGATATAGGTATCAAGCTTTGTCTGCCTGCAAACATTTGTAAGGAAGCACTCCACTCCATAGTGTATTATCTAAGAATAATGTAGAGGTTCTGGTGTATGGCTTGTTCTTACCTGTGTAGCAGATGTAGCAGGCATGGGGATTCAGCCATATTGATTTGTAAGTTCTCACTGAAATGAATTTCTAATGCTGCCTACATCTTCATGATGTCTTTGCAGAGAGAGCAGGTGGCGTCTTATCAGTGCATGTCAGCTTAGGAGTTCAACAGCAGCCTAAACTGCTGAGACTTATAAGTGGGTTGGGGTCAGTTCACATTATGTGCAGTGTTGATGCGTTTTTGTATTCAAAGCGCATTTCTTTTGCCTCCTGACAATATTTATTTGATCTAGAATGATAGGTGACGTGTTTTATGAAGAGTTGACGTCTTCAGGTTGTTCACATGTTGAATGTTTACTGCAATTTTTCACTTTTTTTTTTTACTGTATTTTGACAAATTTTTTTTTTGCAGTTTTACAAAATCAGTGTAAAAATTAAGTTGACTTGCACAGTTGTGGCAAAATAGTACAATTTGTTTCTGTAATTTAGGGAAAAATCATTGCAAAAACATAAAAACTGCATCATATAATCACAGCCACAGGGTAGGATCTTGATCTCATACAGAGAGTGGCGGTAGCAGTATACAGTTGTCAAGAGGGCGCTGATGGGTGATGAGGTCATCATGTTGTTTGTAGGAAATCAGCTGACCTAGGACTGACCACTTTGAGACATTAAAAGCCAATGCTGGTCACATGACCCATGTACAGTAATAAAACTAATTAGATGGCACTGTAGGGAAAAGTTGTGAGTGCATGATATGGGCAAGGAACAAACAAACCTGGAGTGCTTCTTTAAGTTGGTCACTTTCTAATGCCTATAATTATTCCAATGGCGCCTGTGGAGATCTGTAGAATAAGAGCTGTTTGCCGGAGATTGTAATCTCTCACCAGAATCAAAATAGTCTTCAAGGTTTTATTGTAGATACAAAAAACAAATAGTGCAACACATAGGTATCACAAACCAGCTTTTCTGCACATTTTGCTGATCTGCAGTACCTCTTACAACCATGTGTGGCACTATTTTGGGTAGAAAGACACATTTTTGTAATTCTTAACACAATTTTTTTTTTTTTTTTTTAGCAATGTCTCAATGTTTGCACCAGTGTTTCCCAACCAGGGTGCCTCCAGGTGTTGCAGAACTACAACTCCCAGCATACCTGGACAGGCATGCTAGGAGTTGTAGTTCTGCAATATCTGGAGGCACCCTGGTTGGGAAACACTGGTATACACAATTGCAGACACTAGTAAGGGTGGGTTCACCCTACGTTTGTAGTGTACGGGTGCTGGATCTCGTTGGGAGGGGTGGAAACTGGCCGCTGCCGGAACCGGCCCGAACCACATTCATTTCAATGAGCCTACCGGAGTCTCATTTTTGCCCCGTATACGGTTCTCTGACCGGACCTAAAACCGTTTGACTCCGGTCGGCTCATTGAAATGAATGGGGTTCGGGCCGGATACGGGAGTGGCCGGTTTTCGCCCCTCCCAACCGGATCCAGCACCCGTACACTACAAACGTAGTGTGAACCAACTCTAAAAGAGGTTGTTGAGGAATAGAAATTTGTTTTGATACCATTCACAGCCCATGGGTAAGAGTCAGTCACATGTTTGTTGAAGTTTCTCTATTTATTGGATCCCAGCAGTGGGAAGCAAATAACCTTTCCCAATTGCACAAGCAATGTCTTCTACTCCCTCCTGTGATCTGTTCCCATTATAAGAATGCAGAGGCGAGCACAGGCCTTCATAAGTCATGACTTCACTAGCACTTCAGGAACTTATTCTTAGCACTTTTCATGAACTGGTTTCTATAAGGTAAATTCCTGTCCTGTAATAGCTGTATGAACTGTATAAACTTTAAGCCGCCCCCTTTACTTTGAGAATGCCTGTGAAGTGTTTTACGGTGGATGATTTGCTTACTCATCTCTTGGCCTTTCAGAACATGTCACAAAGTGCTCCAAAAAAGTTTATAAATAAATAATACGGAAAACATTTTACCGGATGTATATTTTTTTTTCTTTTCTGGACATTTTCTAGGTCGGTGCCATTTTCAGTAGCCTAAATGTTTGTTTTAAAGGAAACATTAAGCAATGGAAATCTTATTTGCCTACCTGTGGTACGTTCCACATCGTCTGACAACGTTTTGGTATGTTTGAAATAGTTCAGCAAATAAAGCTAAAAGGAAAAAAAAAAATCTGAAAGAGAAACTTTGTTTTTAAACCTTAGCTTGTCTCTGTCTAGTTTTCATTAACCTTTGAGATGCAGAGAATAGAGAACCAAGGGGGAGAGGACACAGGAAGGACTTTTATCACATGCATTATCGTCTGGAGACTAGATCCATGTAAATAAATTTGGTGTAAATGCAAAGTATTGCCTTCCGCCACGGTACAGCGATTTTCATAAAGCTGCACTGTGAGACCGTACCCTATTTTCTGTTGGGCATTAAAATATAATCCTAAAAGCAGTCATGCTGAGACCTCTAAGGCATATGATCACCAAAACCTCTGGGACTGCACCTGACAATTACGGTAGGTGACAGTGTTAACATGTTCAGGCTTTTAATTGCAATTATAGAACACAGACAGGAACAGATTATAAATTAAGGGCATGTATAAAGGAAAGACTGACACTTCTATCTTCATATCCATACCTGGCCTTGTATTTAGAGGAAACATCACTAGTGTCATCTGCACTAACCTGTCAATACAGACAGTCCGTGCAGGTGACACTGATGACAACAATACTTACCTTGTCCTGTTTCGTGGCAGGGATCTCCGGTAATCTTGTCCGTTAAGCTTCAGCGCCGGCTTGGTGCATGGGTGGAGCTTAGTGACGTCACCGCTGCTGCTCTCTGCTGGGTCCCGCTGCTAGAGAACAGCAGCAGTGACATCACTAAGCTCCACCTGTGCCCCAAGCCGGAGCTGAAGCTTAACGGACAAGATTACCCGAGATCCCGGCCACGGAACGGGACAAGGTAAATACCTTAGTGCAGATGACAATCTGTCGGTACCGACAGGTTGGTGCAGGTGACACTGGTGACAGATTTCCTTTTTAACCTCTTAAGGACCAATGACCTTGTGGAACGTCATGGCACCCTGGGCTTTAAGGACCAATGACGTCCCACAACGTCATGGCGTTTTCCGTTCAGCAGGCATGTCGGCGATCGCAGAAAATCGGACATGCGATTTTTCTCCTATTCCGGGCTGATCGGGTCTCTGGTGACCCGATCACCCGGAAAATAGGGGTGCTCGGACCTGTGAGTGACAGGCCCCAGCATCCTGCAGGGTAGGAGTGAGGTTGCAATGCTGCGATCTCCTCCCATCCCCTGCCATTGGTCAGAACTGATTCTGACCAATGGCAGAGCAGGACGGTGGGTTGCCATGGAAACCCCCCGTTCGGCCCACCCCTGGATGTCAGGCAGAACGGGGGGAGAACATGGAAGCCGGTACCTGGAGGAGAAGACTCGTGGGGCCTGGCAATCATCGCATATATTCACCGGAGATCCCGGCTCAGGTAGGGAATCGACGGTGGGGGGGAGAAATGAAACTGAAAGTAAAGTGATTTTTACTGTGGCAACCACTAGGAAGGCTGAACTGCAACTCCCAGCATGCCCAGACAGCCAAAGGCTGTCTGGGCATGCTCTGAGTTGTAGTTTTGCAACATCTGGAGGGTCACAGTTTGGGGACCATTCTTACAGTGGTGCCCAAACTGTAGCCCTCCATATGTTGCCAAACTACAACTCTCAGCATGCCTAGACTGCCCAGGCTGGGAGTTGTAGTTCTGTAACAACTGTCCCTTCAGATTTTGCAATTTTCATGAAATTTTAGAAAATTGCTGCTCTACTTTGAAGCCCTCTAATTTTTTCAAAAAGGAAAAATATGTCCATTTTATGATGCCAACTAGAGATGAGCGAACATACAGTGAATTTGATTCGTCACGAACTTCTCGGCTCGACAGTTGATGACTTTTCCTGCATAAATTAGTTCAGCTTTCAGGTGTTCCCGTGGGCTGGAAAAGGTGGATACAGGCCTAGGAGACTCTTTCCTAGGACTGTATCCACCTTTTTCAGCCCACGGGAGCACCTGAAAGCTGAACTAATTTACGCAGGATAAGTCATCAACTGGCGAGCCGAGAAGTTCGTGACTAATCGAATTTACTGTAAGTTCGCTCATCTCTACTGCCAACATAAAGTGGACATATTGTATTTGTGAATAAAAATAAAATTTATTTTGAATATCCATTTTCCTTACAAGCAGAGAGCTTCAAAGTTAGAAAAATGCTAAATTTTCAAAATTTTCATGAAATTTTGGAATTTTTCACAAAAAAAGGATGCAAGTAACGCCGAAAATTTGCACAGTATTTAGTAAAATGGATATCAGGGTATCTGACCCAACCTTTTTAAAGGCCTGTTTCAGAGAAAAACCAGTGGTGCAAAAAAAAAGTGTACAAAGCCAAACTGTGCATGTCCCTATTATTTGATTGTTCCCATATATCAGGCATGTACAAAGTTTTACCATGATTTTTGTGACCCTTTTGACATGCATGATGCTGGTGCACTTGTTGCATCCACGGATCGTATGTGAGTTTGAATCACTTGTGCTCTACATGCATTTTGTGATCAAGATCCTGACCATGGTCTTTTTATGTGATATCATTAATGATAACCCATACAATTGTTTAATTGGAAGAAAACTGCATCTATGTTTAGGAAGTGCCTGTGCATTATGGGTCACTTCAAAGTGCATGTACATTACACAGTGCCTTTACGTAGCATATTTACAACAGTGAGGGGGTGAAAAGTTTAGTCTTGGAAGACCCCTATAATGGAAAGATTTCTACCATATATGTCTTTCGGACCTATTCCTGGTTTTGATTTGCAAATATTGACCAGAAAATGGTTAAAAGTGCCTTTAAATATCAGATTGGCAAAAAAAAAAAAAGTCCATATATTTTTAATTTTTTTACATATACCGTATTTTCCGGTGTATAAAACGACTTTTTAACACAGGAAAATCTTCTCAAAAGTCAGGGGTTGTCTTATAGGGCGGCTGCTGCAGTTGGCCGGGACGCCTGGGGTATGGAAAGAGATAGAGAGGACGCCCAGGGTCTGGATGGATGGTGAGAGAGCAGCGCTGTACCCAGAAAAACACGCATCTTTCACCCGTCCGGCCCACTCTTACCGTACCTTTTTCTCTGCCTCTCAGATCTCGCTCCTGAGTACTTCAGTGAAGTAGCGCAGGCGTGAGATTTAAGAGGCAGAGAAGGAGGTACGTTAATGGGATACAACGGCGGCGCATATGCGAGATCTGAGAGGTGGAGAAGGAGGTACAGTATATATGGCAAGTATATCCCAAACTCTATATTGTAACTGGCAAAGTTGGGGGTCGTCTTATACGCCGGAAAATAAGGCTATGTTATATATGGGCTGAGATAGATGGAAAAGCTCAGGCTGTCTGCAGCAGGAACTCCCTCAGGGCTTGTTCACACAGTGCAGTTTTGTGTGCTTTTTCTATTCAATGAATAGTCAGGAGAAGGTTTCAGCCTTTCTTTGTGTATTAGACTAAAGAGCAAGGATCAGCATAAAAGGCTAGGCTTTATTATGTAGGTCTACTAACATCCTACTGATTTGGTGTGTTATTTTGTGGTCAGAGCAGAGTCACTGTATTGGACACAGCACTAACACATTGAGGAAAGTAGCTCTCCTCCAGAAGGAAAGAGCCTGCTCTTGGAGGTTGTAAGTCACTCAATGTTTTAAAGAATATAAACCTGATTAGTCAGTTTGAAGAATGTGTCACAAAAGTGCACAAGGATGGCGTCTATAACTCGCCCACTCTTAAAAGAGGGGCCCGGACAAACTATTCCCTTCCCCTCTGGACCAGAAGGCAAATGCAAGGGTCCAGGATTGATGGCACCCCTTCGCTGAATCTCAAACCTTCTCCAGGCTTCCACCTCAGTGACCACCAAGGAGCACTAGTCAGCTTGTTGCCTCAACATTACTGAAAAGTCATTGTAACAAATAGGTAAAAAAAAAAAAAAAAAATATTAATAGATGTGAATGTGGCCTAGGGATCTAGGTAGATCTATAAAATTCCTTTTCAAAACTGTAGCCAGAAGGATGGGCAATCAGGTGTGTGCGCTCAGAAGAGGGAAAGTGCCATCACTCAGTCGGCTACCAACCGCAGTGAGATCCAACATCACAGGTTTACTTCCCCTCTCTATCTGCTCTATTGGTTTCGATGAAGAGGGTCAGGCTTCCAGGCCACCCTTAGTACACCGGAAGCTTCTACTTATTAGCGGGCATATACAGTGGGGCAAAAAAAAGTATTTAGTCAGCCACCAATTGTGCAAGTTCTCCCACTTAAGATGAGAGGCCTGTAATTTTCATCATAGGTATACCTCAACTATGAGAGACATAATGAGAAAAAAAAAAAAAAACGTTTTCTGTAAGTCTTCACAAGGTTTTCACACACTGTTGCTGGTATTTTGGCCCATTCCTCTTTGCAGATCTCCTCTAGAGCAGTCATGTTATCGGGCTGTCACTGGGCAACACGGAGTTTCATCTCACTCCAAAGGTTTTCAATGGGGTTGAGATCTGGAGACTGGCTAGGCCACTCCAGGACCTTGAAGTACTTCTTACGAAGCCACTCCTTTGTTGCCCGGGTGGTGTGTTTGGGATCATTGTTATGCTGAAATACCCAGCAACGTTTTATCTTCAATGCCCTTGCTGATAGGAGGAGGTTTAGACTCAACATCTCACGATACATGGCCCCTTTCATTCTTTCCTTTACACGGATCAGTCGTTCTGGTCCCAGAAAAACAGCCCCAAAGCATGATGTTTTTCACCCCCATGC
This sequence comes from Hyla sarda, assembly GCF_029499605.1. Lineage (NCBI taxonomy): Eukaryota > Metazoa > Chordata > Amphibia > Anura > Hylidae > Hyla > Hyla sarda. Next base: position 84,033,746 of record NC_079189.1, read on the forward strand.
TTCACAGTAGGTATGGTGTTCTTTGGATGCATCTCGGCATTCTTTCCCCTCCAAACATGACGAGTTGAGTTTTTACCAAAAAGTTCTACTTTGGTTTCATCTGACCATATGACATTCTACCAATACTCTTCTGGATCATCCAAATGCTCTCTAGCAAACTTCAGATGGGCCCGGACATGTACCGGCTTAAGCAGGAGGACATGTCTGGCAATGCATCATTTGAGTCCCTGGTGATGTAGTGTGTTACTTACTGATGGTAGCCTTTTTTACTTTGGTCCCAGCTCTCTGCAGGTCATTCACTAGGTCCCCCCGTGTGGTTCTGGGATTGTTGTTCACCATTCTTGTGATCATTTTGACACCACGGGGTGAGATCTTGCGTGGAGCCCCAGATCAAGGAAGATTATCAGTGGTCTTGTATGTCTTCCGTTTTCTAATAATTGCTCCGACAGTTGATTTCTTCATACCAAGCTGCTTGCCTATTGCAGATTCAGTCTTCCCAGCCTGGTGCAGGTCTACATTCTTGTGTCTGGTGTCCTTCGACAGCTCTTTGGTTTTGGCTATAGTGGAGTTTGGAGTGTGACTGTTTGAGTTTGTGGACAGGTGTCTTTTAAACTGATGACAAGTTCAAATAGGTGCCATTAATACAGGTAACAAGTGGAGGACAGAGGAGACTCTTAAAGAAGTTGTTACAGGTCTGTGAGAGCCAGAAATCCTGCTTGTTTGTAGGTGACTAAATACTTATTTTCCACCATAATTTGCAAATAAATTATTTACAAATCAGACATTGTGATTTTATGGATTTTTTTTCTCAATATGTCTCATAGTTGAGGTATACCTATGATAAAAATTACAGGTCTCTCTAATCTTTTTGGTGGGAGAACTTGCACAATTGGTGGCTGACAAAATACTTTTTTGCCCCACTGTAGGTGTAAGTGAAGCATTTTTCTACACCTTGTTTTGTGTGCTGGTAATGTGTAGGAGCACCAAATTTATTAAAGGGGTTCTCCACTGCCCTGCCTTCCGGAGCTCCACTCGCAGCATCCGGAAGTTTATTACTCCAAACGCTGTGTGCGGGCTTCCGTGTTCGAGGCCGCCCCCTCATGATGCCACGCCCGCCCCCTCAACGAAAGTCTATGGGAAGGGGGCGCGACCGCGTGACTTCACGAGGGGGTGGGCGTGACATCGCGAGGGTGGGCGGCCTCGAACACGGAAGCCCGCACACAGCGTTCGGAGTAATAAACTTCCGGACGCTGCGAGCGGAGCTCCGGAAGGCAGGGCAGTAGAGAACCCCTTTAAATGGTCGCAGGGCATTTGATAAATTTTGTGTAGGTCACATTTTCTGAAATTTCTCTCTTCACATACACCAAAAAGCTAAGTCTGGGCTGGTGTAGTTTAGACGCTTTTTGGAGGTTTTGTGCCTTTTCACAAAAGGCGCAGTTCATAAAACCCATCCATATCATGTGTATTGCCAAAATCAGTGGATTACAACTTAAAATCAGCAGAAATGTGTAAACCAAAAAGCGCAAAGGAAAAAGGACACTTGCACCAAAATAGTGCCAAATATAGACGGAAAAAAAGGGTAAACACAATGATAAATGCTGACTTGTGTCCATATCGTAGAATTAGTGGTCTTGGCTCTTACTACTAGATAACACTTGGCCAAAAGGCGAAGAAGTGTAGACAGGTTCTTGCCTCTCATTTGTACAAAGCTTTTTTGTTGTGGTACTGAGGCAAACAAAGTGTCTCCTTAAAGGGGTACTCCGGTGGAAAGCAATTGGTGCCAGAAATTTACAGATTTGTAAATGACGTCTATTTAAAAATCTTAATCCTTCCAGTACTTTTTAGCTGCTGTATGGTCCACAGGTAGTTCTTTTCTTTTGGAATTTCCTTTCTATCTGACTACAGTGCTCTTTGCTGACACATCTGTCGATGTCAGGAACTGTCCAGAGAGGGAGAGGTTTCTATGTTGATTTACTCCTACTCTGGACAGTTCCTGACATGGACAGAGATGCAAGCAGAGAGCTGTGTGGTCAGACAGAAAATAAATTTAAAAAGAAAAGAACTTCCAGTGTAGCATGCAGCAGATAAGTACTGGAAGGACTAAGATTTTTAAATAGAAGTAATTTGCAAGTCTGTTTAACTTTCTGGCACCAGTTGATGTAAAAAAAATTTTTGTTTCCTCCGGAGTACCTCTTTAAGGCTGCCTCCTCACATATTTTTTATAGGTCATGCAATGCTACCTGGAGGAAATAACCATGCAAAGTATCTCTCAGATTTATCCAAGTTGTTTCTCTGCCTTTTTGGATAAGATCAGATGCTGTATCTGTTATCAGTGGCTATGGCCTAGGCTGCTGTTGATGGACCGATACATTTATACACAGGAAGTTCATGATTTGGGTGTGCACAGGTCAGTCCAAAAGCTACCTGTAGGCAACCCAGGCCTCTTGGTCAAAGCAATGTTGGCTGATTAGTTTGTATGCACAGGTGACCTGGGTGTGCTTGACCTCATTAGGGATGGGATCTCACTGTGTTAGCAAACTACATGCACTTCATTCACACTTTGTGGCGCACTCACCTCTATTTGCTCCAGCCTTTTTGTTAGCCAGTATGAGTTTTCATAATTCTGGCCAATTGGCCTTGTATTCATGGCACACATCTCGTTGTGCATCCATGTTTTAGATCCCCCTTTAGCACCAGTCACCTCTACCAAATGCAATTGACCATGTCATCTAAGGGGGTCAATTAGCATCAATTATCAATGCTTGTCAATAACTGCAGCCGACTCCTGCTATTAAGTGGGCTCAGCTCCTGAGCTTGAATCTGACATACATGGATGATAAATGTCGCCAAGGATTGTGGGGAGACTTTTTCAATGGTCCTTGTGTAGTTTTTCTCTGTTTTTAACATCAACCAATACTTCCTGTCACATCCAGAAACAAATTTGTTTGATGAAATCCTGTATATTGAGAGATTATTGGCGTATGATGCTTAAATGGGCACTGTCATTTACATCAACTATTTATTGAAATAGATAATAACACTATGGGGAGACATCAAAAACCTGTGTAAAGGACGAGTAGTGCAGTTATTCATAACAACTAGATTGCTTCTTTCATTGTTTTTAAAGGCCTTTAAAAATGAAGCAGTCTTATTGGTTGCTATGGGCAACTGAACATTTTTCTCTTCTGCACAGATTTTATAAATCTATTACTATATGTATATTTGCAATATACCTTGGCTAAAAGAATTTATATATATTTGGTTGAAAAAGTGCTCCATATTTTTTACCACTAGGAGTCCCTCCACTGTTTTGTTCCTGCAGCTAGTGCTCAGCTTTGAGAGGAAGTCCCCTCATGAGATTTGAGAAAAGGCAAGGGAACACCCCCTCCTCCTCTGAGAACTGCATGCAGTGTGAGTAACATAAAAATCGGCATTAGGAGCCATAAAAAGGATGCAGACCTGGATTTAAGCACAAAGAGATGATCAACACCAAAGAGTAAGCCTTGATTTTTTTTTTTTTTTTTTTTAATAGCTCATAACCAATACACTTTAAGAAGCAGTGCTGACATCTCGGAACCTAGCACGATGCCAGATGCATGGGCTGAAATCACATCACACTGCTCTGGCAGTCAATGGTGGGATTTAGACACAGCAATCAAAATTACAAGGAGAAATGAGTAACTTACTTGCATTAATAGGAAGGCATAAATGCTCCACAGGCCCACAGTGTAACCTCTGAACCTACATTAAATACAGCATACAAACTTGATGTGACGATACAGCACACACTGCCACAGTATAAACCATTTCAAATAATCGGGAGGAATCGTTAACTTCTCGGTCGCTCTTCAGTGGTAGACACAGATACTGATGGGTATATGCTCTTGCCACAAGGAGGAGCTGACACTAAGGGAAAAAAGGCAGCTCCTCCCTGGCAGGCTATACCTGCCCACTGGAAGTGAGGTAATCAGTTTTAGCTAGTGTCAGCAGGAGGCAAGACACAGTTTTTTTTCCCCCTTTGTTATTTTTCTAGGATGGGCGACAGGAGCGTGGCGCTACCTGATCTCCCTCATGTGACAAAAGGGCACGGAACATAACAGTATGGGCCATCAACCCCTTATCGCCAACGGCCAGCGACTTGGAGGTTGTACCCTGGGTCCGGGTACCCCACTGCCCCTGCTCAACCTGGCATGATGCAGCGTGGCCTACTGCTGGCTGAAGACATCGAGGGGTGAGTATGCCCCCCCTAACGAACAAGCAGTGGTAGTAGTCCCCTGCTTCTGGAGGTGCGGTTCATGGGGTCCGGGCAGTGAGGGGTTAACCCTCGCTATTTTATTCATACAGCTTCTGCTGCATCTCCTGACTTCAGCAGCAATGGTGGCCTTCGGGTTAAGGGGGAGCTACTCCAACATTTTCCCCAGCAGCTTTCTGCAAGTTTTTATTTTATAGACTCGGTTGCTCTTCCCGTGCTCCTAGTATGCGCCCAGGTCTTCTGTGCAGACCCGGCGGGGGTGCGCACCCGTGCCAAGTTTGGGCCATTGTTGTGCTGCAAGGGCTTTTTGCCAGTGGCCCCTTTCCTTCCCCTTGCCTTCTCAGCGGAGGGAGTTTTTGAGCGGCGCACATAATAGCGCACCTCCTTTCCGAGCAGGTAATTCTGCGCCATTTTGCTTCGCACACTGTCTGCATTAGCACCTGCTCCCTTCTCCTCCTCCCCCCCCCCCCCCCCCCCAGCGCGTGAACTGAGAGTTTGAACACCCTCTTCTGCTGTCAGCTTGCTCGTGCTGTGGGGGCTTAAAGGGTGCCTACTCAGAGCTGCCCTGGCATTCTGCAAGGAAGGGTTCATGTTAACCCTGCTCTGCTGCCTACACATAGGCGTGCTTCAGCAGTTACTAAATGTATTTAAAAAAATGTATATACATAAAAGTCTGTGGAGTGGCAGCCTGTCTGTACTGGAGGGACCTGGGTACTCCCTAGCTGCCATCAGAGTGCTTCTATCGCCGCAGCCTAGTTCCCGCAGTATACAGCGTACTGCAGATGCTGTCAATCATACATTTTCAACTCCATATGAGAGTGTTTATTATTGTTTTGGGACCTTTTATAACAGTATTTTCTATAAACGTGAGGTTTTAATAAACACTTTTATAAGATGGGCTGTTTTCTAAAATAGTGGTTTTATACCCCGTCCCCTAGGTTACTGGGGTTTGGTGTGTTTAGTTGTTATATACACCCTCTCCCACCTTGGGCACTTTTGGTTTTGCTACTTCTATCGCCGTAGTCCCTTATCTCCAACGGCCAGCGCCTGGAGGTTGTACCCTGGGTCTGGGCCCCCCACTGCCCCTGCTCGCCTCGCTTTGGCAGCCTGGCATGATGTAGTGTGGCCTAATTCTGGCTGAAGACATAGAGGATGGTGTCTGAGTTGGAGCATGCTGCCCTCTTGTTGGCATGTCGGACTGAGTCAGTGCACTCTCCAGTTCCAGCGTAATGCTGTTTTCCCCGCAAGCCACACAATTCCTAGTAAGGACCATCTTCTCGCTTGGGCCCCAGGTCCCACGTTTCGCCTGCCAGCGCTTCCAGGCGAAATACTGCTTCCCAGGACATGGTGGATGGCTTGATCATGGCAATCAAGGGCACTTCACACCTGCAGGACCCTGAAACTGTGGACTCCGTTCCAGTAGTCTCCTTCCGCCGATCTCGTCAGTCTTCCAAGACTTTTACTTCTCATGCTGAATTGACGGGTTCTGCACATGGCCTAGAAGCATCTGGAACTCCGTTTCCGGGAAGAGTTCAGGACTACAGACACATTACCTGTTTCTTCCTGGCAGGTCTCCAAGTGGACATCTCCCCCTGGTGGATTCTCCGTTGTCGTGTCTGTCTAATCTAATGGCCTGAGTTGTCCTACGCCAGGTGTCTCGTAACCATCTCTAATACTGCCTCTAGGCAGCTGGTTCTGCCTTTCCTTGATTTTCACATTGACCTGGGTCGCCAAGGCGTCATCGGCTGAGCCTCTGAACTTCCCCATGGGATCCTCTCAGGTGCCTCAATTTGCAAATTTGCTCTGCAAATGCGACAGTTTTTATTTGAAATCCATCCTGGGGGTTGTCAAGTTTTTTGCTTCAGCTACTGCAATTGGTTGCTGTTAGGGGTACAGGGCTGACCTATCTTTGCTGTGGTCCCCTTTTTGCCGCCGTCCCGCACCTGCGGGTGTACCCTACCGACAAGTCAGACTGTGGTTTGTACATTTTCCGCCTCAGCCGGTGCCCCATCATGGGCAACTGCATATACGGCTGGCTTTTCCATCCCTTACGATTGGTGTGGGCAGTCTGGAAGAGTGGCTCTTCAGGTACAAAGGACCATGGGCCATTCAGCCTGCCGTGAGTTTCACCCTGCCGGGTCGATTGCATAGTTGCCACTCCTGAAGCCATGGTCCAGGTCCTAAGGAGTGAACCTGCAGGTTCAGGAGACCCTTTCCTATGCAGCATTACTATGTTCTGCACTTCCTGCGCCATGGCTGGTGTTAAGGTACCCCACTAGCGGAGTGGAGTTTCACATGGGTGGCCCCTCATGTCCCATGGGCCCTATGCTTTACTTCCCACCAGAGTCTGCGGGGTCTCCTTCTTTGTTAGTTTGCCCATCTCCATCCTGTCACACCCTCATCTGAGGTTTGATAACCCACTTATAGTGTGAGGGTTCAAAGGATTGGCCCTGAGTGTTCAATGGTCCCTCTACCAATTAGCCATTCCATGTCTGCTTGGTTTCTGTATTCTCCAGGTCACCTACCCATACCTGCTGCACAGGCAGCAGTTATCTGTCAATTTGCCTTCCGTGTCAGGTTCCTGAACAGTGGCTCTGTGTGTTTCCTTGTCCCTAATGTGGTAAGCCAGACTGTTTGCATGGTTCCCCATGCCCCTTCCATCCTGCAGCTCCTGTGGCTGCGCCTGCAGTTTTGGTGCCTTGCGGCATGCCCTTGGTGGCACCTCTAGGAGATGGATTAGGTGCATCCTTGAGGACTCTGCAGCTTCTCTGTGCCCAAAGTCTCCGGGTTTCCTACCAGAGTTCCTACTTTTTTATGCTGGGCTACCCAGTTGACTGAGCCGTTGTCTTTAGGCAAGGGTCGGAATGATTCGGTTGTCACAACGTCTGCCATTTATTCCAAGGACCAGGGTTTCGTCCTTTTTTTTTTTTGGGACATAGCTCCTCAACTGTATATTGACGCGCATGCACCTTATTGCCATTTGTAGTCTTTCATCTTACCTAGCACGGGTGTCCTGGTTTTCTCAGAGGACGTGCACTGCTTCTCCATGCCTTGGTATGTTTTTGCTGGAGTTGCTATTCTCACCCTCTGAGGCTCAGCTACAGACAGTGCCTGCTTTCTCAACAACTGGCTACTGCTGTTGTAGTGCCTTCTCTCTCCCCTTACTTTTATGGGGGTCTCTCGCTGAATTCCTGTTCTGTTGTGAGCAATCAGGAAGGGGTCCTGCCAGCTATGTCCTCACTGCTTCCTATTACAGCCTGGCACCTCCCTCCTTTCTTAGTTTCCTGCTGTTCAGACAGCCTGGGCTCTCTCCTTTGCTGGAGGGGTGTCTGCAGTCATGGGTGGCTCAGCTGCGGTGGTCTGGCCCATCTGTGTTGTGGTTCCTGCCACCGCTTTCCTTCTCCCATGGTAGAGACCTCCTGGACGGTGGGTCCATTTTTCCTTTTTATTAGGTCAGTTGCGCCGCACTTGACCCTACAGTCTGCTGGAGTAGCCTTTCGTTGCCTGGCACCTGGGAGTTCCGGCTGGGCTCCCTCCCCTCCGGGTCTGTCCTGTCAGGCCTTTGCCTTTGGGTCCGTTCGAACCACTGGGGTCCAAGGCTTGTTTTCCTTGCTGTCCCCTCTTCGTTTATGTTCTCGGGTGCCAGAGAGTTTTCTTGCATTGGGTACCACCCTGGATGCCTGGGGTGTCTTTCTCCCTTGAACTGCCTTCCATTTCTTGGGGCCGTAGTGAGGGCTGGAACCTGGGGCATGCATGGCACTCCTTCCCAGCTCCTTTCTGTCTTCCCTGGGGGTGGTCTCGCTGAATTGCGAGACTTCTAGTCTTGTCTCAGATGTACATTCCCTGGTGCTTTTTGCTGTGGCTGGGTTTGCTTTCACACTTCGGGTGTGGGACCTTCCGGAGTCCTGGGAACGTCCAGTTCCCATGTCTTCCGCCCCGGTACTCAGGGATGCCCCTTCTCAAGGCATTCTGGTTCTTGTTGGCCTTTTTCCCCCCTTTTCCTCCTTCGGGGTGAGTTTCACCCAGGACGGAGAGTGTTCTGTTCAGCTGAATTATGCCAGTCTGGCCAGATTCCTGTTTGTGTGGATGTATTTCCCCCGTCCTGCTCTTGGCTACGGTTCTGGCTCAAGGTCATGCTGTCCGAGGCTTTTCCTCGCAACTCCTGTGGTGTGTTCCTGGGATGGTGGTTCTGGTACCTGAAGCCTTTTGGTTCTATTTTAGTATTCACCGTACCTCTCGGCAGACGGCCCTGTTTACCAGAGGTTAGAGCCTCCACCTTACTTGGGCTCACCTTCTTCCCAGATGTGCGCAGATTTCCCTGTTTTCTCACCAGGTTCTCTTGTATTGGATGTTTCTCTGGATGAGGTTCTCTTGTCAATCTCCTTTACACTGCATTTTCCTGCCAGGATAGTTCTCTGGCTGGTTCCAGGGTTTCCTAGGACTTGGCTTCTTCCTGCCTTCCAGGATGGAGTGCGACCGAGACGACAATTCTTTTTCCTCTATTTGGCAATCGGGTCTTTGGTCTCTGCACAGGACTGTTTCTTCCCTGGCGTCCTGACCCCTCCATGGGTTGTGAGGGCTTCCAGATGCTCATTCTTGCCCCAGGGCCTCGCCCACAGGCTTTGCGGCGGTTGTCGTTCAGTCTCTGGACTGACTCGCTCTCTCTCTGGTGGTTGTTTTTCCCATCCTGGGGACTGCTTTGGTACGTCCCATCAGTATCTGTGTCTCTCAATGAAGAGCGACAGAGAAAAGTAGATTTTTTCACTAACTGTAAAATCGTTCTCGTTGCCTTCATAGGGAGACACAGCACCCGCCTTTTCTTCATGTCTTGTCCGGATAATATTTTCTGTTTTTTTTTTTATTTTTTGTTTTTTTAAATCCGTTTCCTTTCTAGGGTTCCTTAGGACATATCTCTTGTTGGCTTCTCTTACTGCTTTGTGACAAAACTTATTACCTCACTTCCAGTAGGCGGGTATATCCGGCCAGGGAGGAGCCAATTTTTTTTCCCTTAGTGTCAGCACCTCCTAGTGGCAAGAGAATATACCCATCATTATCTGTGTCCCCCAATGAAGGCTACGGTGAGTAAAAAAAAAAAAAAAATATGTTTCCCCTTAGTCCTAACAGCAGCACAGATGGGGTATTCTACCTCCCATGGACTGGAACAACGGTGGAATTTTAATGAACCGAAGTAGTTAATTAAACTTAATTCAGTTAAGACCCCCTACAAAGAGGGAGATCGTCCCCAGCCCACTTTTGTTATAACAAGACAACTAGGCCATAGCTAGGGTAGAAAATGTGTGTGCTGCTGTTAAGACTAAGGGAAAACAAATTATCGTTAGAAATTAAAGATTCCCGGGGGGGCGTGCTGTGGCACCGACTGAGATGGATGCACATTAGGTCTCCTGAATCCTTTCAACAGTGCCCAGACCTGGTAGTGAGTGAGTCCCCCTAGCCTGCCGGACGGGAGTCCCAGTCCTCTGAGTGTTGGTCAGTTGCCCTCCCGGATGGGACGCCCACTTCCCTCCCCCTGTCTGCACACAGGGTCGCCATCTTGGGCCGCAGTGACACGTGGTCTGCTGTCCCCTACCTCCTGCTTGCTGGTGTCTGCAGTGGGCAACCCTCACCTTACCTGCAACTCCTGACTGGGGAGCTGGCTCACCCTCCTCTGCTTTGCCCACCCTGGATGGGACTGCATTTGTGACTTCAGATCCTCTGCTCTCATTAACCCCTGGATTCCACTCTGTTTGCTACTTTCCCCCTGCCTCTCCCAAGCCACAGAGGATTGTAGTATCCAATAAGATGGCTGCTAATACCTCACGTCTGCCCTCTCAAGGGAGCCCTCAGCTCTCTCTGTGGCCCATAGCTGGGATCCTCAGCTAGCACCTACACCTGCATCCTGAGATGCACTCTCTGATACACGGATCTAACCTGCTCAGGCCTGCCTGCAACCTCACCTGCTATACCAGCTCCTCTCTCAAATTCCAACTAAAGGACTTTCGCTCACTTATTGCTGAAGTTAAGGACACCTGTTGCGCGGAAATTTTGTTCCCTCCGCCAAGATTTACAGCACGTTTCTGACCTTGTCGAGGGGCTGGAGGATGCCCAGGATACCACCAGCGCTTACATTGCTCAGCTTCACTCTACTATTGCATGACAAACGGACTTTCTCAGTGACCTGCAGGCCAATGTGGAGGATTTGGACAATAGAGGGAGGCGCAGCAACATCCGGGTGCAGGGGTTGCTGCAGGCGACCTGTGAGGAAGATCTGCATATTACTCTGGAAGCAATATCCTGGGTGAGCCCTCTACCCACAAGATCAAACTGGACAGAGCGCATAGGGCCCTCTGCCCTAAATCAATATGGGTACTTCTAGGGATGTTATCTGCTGTGTCCACGATTTCCAAGTCAAGGAGGCTATTATGGCTAAAGCTCGGTCTCTGAAGAACTTAAACAGGGATCCCAATCTGCTATATCAAGATTAGAGATGAGCGAACTTACAGTAAATTTGATTCGTCATGAACTTCTCGGCTCGGCAGTTGATGACTTATCCTACGTAAATTAGTTCAGCCTTCAGGTGCTCCGGTGGGCTGGAAAAGGTGGATACAGTCCTACGAAAGAGTCTCCTAGGAGTCTCCTAGGACTGTATCCACCTTTTCCAGCCCACCGGAGCACCTGAAAGCTGAACTAATTTATGCAGGATAAGTCATCAACTGCCGAGCCGAGAAGTTTGTGACGAATCGAATTTACTGTAAGTTCGCTCATCTCTAATCAAGATATGTCCTGGCTGATGCTCCGGAAATGACGGTTGCTCCAACCCCCCCAGGCAGTTGTTCGCTCGCACCAAGTGCCTTATCGGTGGAACTTTCATTTGCTCTAACTGCCCGTAGAGATGGACGCTCTGCTGTCTTATGCATCTTCTCGGATCTTTCGCCCGTTTGCTCTCCACTGGATCTGCCGGTGCCCCAATTAGTGGACTGGGAACTGACATCTCCTCCACTTCCTCTGCCTCCAGTGTGGCAACCGGTTCAGCCCCTTCGGTCTGGACCCCAGAAGAGATCTCGTCCCCATCAACCCGGGGGTCCTCTGCGGGCTCCCCCTTGAGTTTTACATTGGGGCCTGAAGTCTCTCCTTTACTGTCACTGTTCCTGGCTGGCACATTAGTTGGTTTTGGTTTTTCTCTACCTACATCACAGTTTTAGTTTAATGCTGTATTGTAATGTTTGTGCATCTTATTACTGTTCTTATGCTATGGCATTCTTTGGTCACCCATAGTTTCTTATTTTCAGGATTTTTTCTTTTGCTGTGGCCTCGGGGCGGAGTGTTTGCCTGCTTGGTGGTTACTCCTTGGCAATGGCTGATACGCCAATGGTTCAATTGAATGCTCATTATTGTTTTTGTTCTGTCTTATGTAGTCCTGTCTGTTTGAGGTTTGTCTGTCAGTCCTTCTGTTCCCTCTTCTTTTTCTCCCTCTCCCAGCTTTATACTCTCTTAGTTCCTGCTTCCCTGCTCTTTCACTCCAAAGTCCTGGGTTCTCATTACTGGGTTGCCGTGGTCCGTAGGAACTTTTCTGTGAGTATGTTTCTTCATTGGCAATATTCTCCTCTACTGATCCATCATGGTTAGTTGTGTCTCCTTGAGTGTTAAAGGCCTAAACTCCCCCTCTAAGATGCGTTTGTTACAAAGGGAGTTGGTATCACTACGGGCCGATGTTGTTTTTCTCTAGGAGACACACTTTGACCGTTCTAATCCTTTCAATTCCTCAATCATCTTTATCCGCTTGTATACTCTGCTGTTTCTGATAGGGAGGTAGTTGGGGTAGCTGTTCTGATCTCTCGATCATATCCTCTTCAAGTCTCTTCTTCCTTTCTTGACCCACAGGGGTGCTATGTGGTGGTAGAGGGTACACTGGAGGGAATCCCGCTCCTGCTTTGTAATATTTACGCCCCTAACACTTCACAAATCCCCCTCCACTGCTTAGTTATTACTGGGGGGGGGGGGGGAGAGAGATTTTAATCTTGTTTTCTCTACTTCCCTGGACCGCCTTTCTCTCTCTCTTCTGCTCTTCCTTCTGCCGCTCAATTGTGCCTAGCTTCCATTTTTCAATGGATTATACGGGCCTCCTCGCTATATGACTTATGGAGGATTAACCATCCAACGGATCGCTCTTTTAGCTTTTACTCACACCCTCATAAATTGCATACGCATATTGATAATCTTTTTGGCAACCTCCCTATGGTGCGCATGCTCTCTGCTGCTTCTCTGGAGCCCATATCTTGGTCGGATCACTGTCCAGTTCTCCTTTCTTTCTCACTTTCTTCTTCTTCCCTCTTAAACTGTCACTGGCATCTTAATGATTCCCTTCTTAAATCATTACCTTCCCGAGAGTCGATCCAGAAGTGCTTGACTGATTACTTTACTATGAATGAGGGTTCGTTCTCTTCACAGACCGTTCTCTGGGAAGCTCATAAGTCGGTTGTACGGGGGCATTGTATTGCCCTAGGCACATGTCTTAAGCATAATGTTCTGGCTCGCTCCTGGGAACTTCGATTGCAGATTTCGCGCCTTGAGGCTCTATTGCTATCCCCTCCCTCTCAGTCCTGAGGCGCTTGGTGGCTGCCTGGGCCCAGCTGGGTGACCTGGCTCTCCATAGGGTTGGGCGACGGTTAATGTACGCCAAACAACGTTTTTATGAGAATGGTAACAAAGCCCTCACTATGTTGGTCGCTCAGTGCCTCTCGGCCCTAAAGAACTCTTCTGGTGTTCTTCACTATCATCCTGCTGATATTTCTCGTCTCCTTGTCGACTACTACTCTGGTCTCTATTCCCTTCTTCCCAGCTTCCGTCTGTCCCGGTGGAGCGTGCATCTGCTCTTGAATCCTACCTTTCCCGATGCGGCTTGCCTATATTGTCGGGGGCTGATCAAGAGATTCTAAATGCTCCTATTACTGGCGAGGAACTCCTAGAGGTCCTTAAATACCTTCCTGTTGGTCGCTCCCCCTGTCCAGATGGATTTACATACTTATACTATAACATTTTCTCCTCTATACTTGTACCTAAACTTGTTCCACTTCTCAATTCCTTCATGGGTGGGTGAGGAGATCCCACAGTCTTTTTTGCACTCCTTAATTACCCTGATACCTAAGCCTGGTAAGGACCCTCATGATTTCTCTAGTTATAGACCCATTGCCCTTCTCAACTCAGACCTGAAACTCTTTTCTAAGGTTTTAGCAGTTCGACTCAGTTCCTTTCTTCCTTCCCTCATCCATAAGGATTAGGTAGGGTTTATCCCTTGCTGCCAGAGTGGCGATAACACTAGAAGGGTGGTGTTTCTTGTTGACTTAATCAATTGGAGGTCCGAACAGGCATTAATTCTTAGTCTGGATGCCAAAAAGGCTTTTGATAGGCTGGGGTGGCCGTATCTTTTTGCTACCCTCCATTAAATTTTGGTATCAAAATTTGATAATTTTGGTAATTTTCTAACTGCACTGTGGGGTCTTTACTCTTCTCCTACTGCATCGCTCAAACTTCCTCACTCTTCCTCTCAGACTTTTCCTTTGTCTAATGGTACTTGTCAGGGTTGTCCGCTTTCCCCCCTGGTTTTTGCTTTATGCATTGAACCTCTTGCTGCCATGATCAGTAGGGACCCGGACATCACTGGCATTTCCCTACATAATAGGGAATTTAAGATCTGCTTATTTGCTGATGATGTACTTCCCACACTCTCTCGTCCTTTGCTTATGATTCCTAATCTTTACAAAGCTCTCCATGCCTATGGTGTGGTCTCTGGCTATAAAGTGAATCTTTCCAAAACGGAAGCACTTCCTCTGAACCTTCCTATATCTCTATCTTCCCTCTTACGCTCTAACTATTCTTTTAAATGGTCCTCCTCTGCTATTAAATATTTGGGAGTTCATATTACTTCTCGCTACACCTCCCTTTATTCTACTAACTTCCTCCCCCTTTTTCAAGAACTTAGGGCTCTTCTAGAGAAGTGGAGGTCTCAATATATCTCCTTTTTTTGGCCATATTGCGGTGGTTAAAATGACGATCCTCCCAAAATTACTTTATTTTTTCGAAACGTTACCAATCCGGGTATCTCTGTCCGCCCATCGTTCTTTTCAGTCCGGCATTTTGCAGTTTATATGGGACGAGAAGCGTCACCGTCTCCCAATGTCTGTTATGATGGCTAGTAGAGCCATGGGGGCTTGGTGGTTCCTGATGTGATTAAACATTATTGGGCTGCTCACCTGTGCCATCTTGCGGCATGGTCCACGTATCAGGCATATAGCCGTAGGATGGAGCTGGAGAAGCTTTGGCTCGCCCCTGTTCACCCTAATACCCTTCTGTGGTGCACTTCTGCATCTGCTGTCTCTCTTTCTCCTCTTTTGGGTCCCATGTCTTTCTCTAGGTATGTTTGAGGGTATTGTTCCAGGAAGTTCAAACTATTTTCTTCTCCTTCCCCTCTGCGGTCCTTCCTTTATCATCATAATTTCCCAGCTGGTCTTTCTTCTGGCATGGTACGGCTCTAAAGAAGCCCTTGTTTTAGATAATTATGAAAACATACTTTTATTGATATGCATTAAAATTAGATTTCACACATGACAAAAAAGGATATAATATAATAATAAACCCTTGATACCTATCATGAATCCCAATAAACCTAAACAAGAGTCAGACATATATAATATCAAGAGGGTGAGTAAGACCAATAGTAGGTACTTGTTCGCATAGAAGCATAGAGGGTTGCTCAGGATCTCTCACATCCAGCAACAAGCAACCCTAATGGTAGCCAATACAACCAAAAATACAGAAACAAGGACTAGGATACTAACTCCCCACCAAATTAAGGTATAGTGATCACAATAATACACCTTGTGTAAATAAATAAA
The DNA here is from genome assembly GCF_029499605.1 of Hyla sarda. NCBI lineage: Eukaryota > Metazoa > Chordata > Amphibia > Anura > Hylidae > Hyla > Hyla sarda. The sequence goes on from NC_079189.1 coordinate 84,048,887, forward strand.
TAAATAAAACATTATAGTTAGTTGTACCCTTAAAGTTCCGACACGTTTCCCCCCTCCCCCCCCCCCCCCCCCCCATAGTATTAGGGTTTCACAAGGAGCACTTTGGGTAAAGAAAAGTCCTTTAAATGAGGACTTATGTCAGGGAGCGGAGCTGGTTATGGATGCAGCTGTAGCACACCTATGTAAGAAAACATATTATACCATATTTCAAGTAAGTCAATAAAGACAAACCATGGCAGCGGTTCCATTGTGAAAAGACATTACATACCCCCATTACGTGACATCCCAGGAAAACGCTCGATGGCGTCTAATGCACACCTAGATAGAATAGTGCAGGCGCACCCGTGCATGTAAAGGTGCTGTCAGCTGCGCCTTATGAAGGGAAATCACCGCGATCACCATGGTTAAGTTCCAGTGTACAAGCGATGACTTCGGGGTGAAGTTTAAGATCGAAACTGTGTAATAGCTTCGCGCGTAGAGACCTAAACGCCAGATGTAATGACGTAGGCCTATCTCATCACGCAAGGCTAGATGTAAACAATATCAGCACGATGAGGTATGCGCGCACGATCACATCGATACAAGCGCGATGACGTAAGCACATTGGATCACGTGGGTCCAGGCACAGCCGTGCCTAGGCCAGGACAATTCCTAGGGCATCATACGTCATGACATCACTCGGACAGATCACATCGCACTCAGAGATATATACGTAACCATGGATACCAATGTGCTCTGAGTGGTCATGTGATCTCATGATCAGAAAAACCAATAATAGGGGAGACTGGATGATGGCCAGTAGAATCAGAGTAATAGAAAGTATAGGGTAACTAAAGGTAACAGTAAAAATATTAACAGTAATAATACTAATTACCCCGGCCAAAATAATAAAGGCTACTAAATTAATAAATGCTGGTAAGATCTTTTCACCATACTTAGTTGAGAAAAAATTGTTCCCTGATTGTATAGATCCCTGTATTGTTCGCTGATATATAGATAAGGTAGCTGTCGTCCATTGATACAGAAGGGAGGTGGCAGTAATATATGTTATCCATACCTCACATATAGATGAATAAATATAAATAAATAAAGAATAAAAAAGCTGGAGACAGTAGTGAACACCTATTGGACTCGGTCCCACACCACTGTCCCTACCTTTTGAGCGACCCACCTCCTTAACAGGGTGGCCTCAACCATGGTGCCAGTCCCTGCTCTCACTAAGTGAGGGTCCTAAAGGGAAGGAGGGGACGGGTGGGACGAAAAGGAAGGGGGAAGGGAAAATTAGACCTCAGAAAGATAGTACAAGAAAAAATAATATAAGCTCTGATCCCAGTAGCCACAATCCAGGGCCCCTACTAAAACCATACACATGTAAATCATAAATGAAGAGGATAATACAGTAAATAAAATTAGGTAGATGAAAAGTATATTAGATATCTTAGAAAGGACAATGTCAATAAACAATCCACATTCTCCTACATGGCTGGACAAAACTAAAAGATAAATAATTTGATAAAAGCCGAGAAATTTAGGTATTCATTAAGTCCAAAAGGATTAACTGTTTTGAGTCTATACATCCATTCAGTTTCTTTTTTTTAGGATTTTCCTGTCCACATCACCTTTCCTCTGCCCTGTGCGTATAACCTCAATGGCTTGAAATTTTTAAACACTGGTGTCTCTCCCAAATGTGTCTCGCCACAGGTGGGTCACGTTGGTGGCGAATATCCCCCAAATGCTCCCCAATTCTGCGTCTCAATTCGGGTACGGTTTTGCCCACATAGCTGAGCGGGCAGGGGCATTTACAGAGAGAGCCAACCTTGGAGGTCCTACAGTTTGAAAAATCCCTGATTTTGTATTCAATACCCGTATGATCACTTTTAAGCACCTTAGACCTGTCTATATACGGACAAGCAATGCAATCCCTACCACATTTGAAAGTACTGGCCGGATTTCTTGTGAGCCAAGAGTCTGGGGGGGGGGGGGGGGGGTGTGCAAAGATTGGTAGTGACTATGAACTAGTCTGTCTTGAAGGGTTCTCCCTTTCCTATATGTTATTGACGGATATTCCGTCAGAACATTTTTCAAATGAGGGTCAGATCTCCAGATCCCCCAATGATTGCCTAGAATTTCTTTAACGAGTCCTGATCTTTCATCGAATGTGCCTATCAGTCTGATACATTTTTATTTTCCAGTAACACTTTGGTTCGGGGTGCTAGGAGATTTGGTCTATTACTCCTAAGGGCAAATTTGTAGGCACTCCTAAGTACCCTATCGGGGTAACCTCTTTCAAGGAAGCGATTTTGAAGATCACCAGCTTGTTTAAAGTAATCCTCTGTACTAGAACATTTGTGCCTCAGGCGAAGGTATTGTCCCTTCCGAATACCCTGCTTCAGTGGTACAGGGTGGTGGCTTTCCCATCCTTTTTGATCTGTACATCCAGGAAGGTCAAAGAATCATAACTACTTATATATAACTGCTGGGAGTTGTAGTTTTGCAACATCTGGAGGGTCACACTGTTACAGTGGTGCCCAAATGGTAGCCCTCCAGATGTTGCCAAACTACAACTCTCAGCATGCCTAGACTGCCCAGGCATGCTGGGAGTTGTAGTTCTGTAACATCTGTCCCTTCAGATTTTGCAATTTTCTTGAAAATTTTGAAAATTGCTGCTCTAATTTGAAGCCCTCTAATTTTTGCCAACATAAAGTGGACATATTGTATTTGTGAATCAATATAAAATTTATTTGGAATGTCTATTTTCCTTACAAGCAGAGAGCTTCAAAGTTAGAAAAATGCTAAATTTTCATGAAATTTTGGGATTTTTCACCAAGAAAGGATGCAAGTAACGACGAAAATTTACCACCAAAATAAAGTAGAACATGTCACGAAAATACTATCTCAGAATCAGAATATTCGGTAAAAGCATTTTCGAGTTATTAATGCTTAAAGTGACGGTGGTCAGAATTACAAAAAAGGGTTCAGTCCTTAAACGGGTACTCCGCCCCTAGACATCTTATCCCCTATCCAAAGGATATGGGATAAGATGTCAGTTCGCAGCGGTCCCGCTGCTGGGGACCCCCAGGATTGCCGCTGCCGGATACCTTCCGAATACCCTGCTTCAGTGGTACAGGGTGGTGGCTTTCCCACTGAAGTAAGCTATTGGTGGCCGTGGTCTTTCTGTTCTTTCTGTAAATGCTCGTTGTTAGGCCCCCGCACCCATCCTTTTTGATCTGTACATCCAGGAAGGTCAAAGAATCATAACTACTTATATATAACTGCTACTACCTACCTAATGTGGGGAACCCCCAGAAGTAGCACCCCCATCATCCGTCAGCTCATGCTATTACCGCACTGGGTAGGGGGAATGGGGGGGTTGCTCGTGGATGAGGGGCGCATGATGGAGGCATTATTTGTAAGGGACGCATGCGGTCCAGCCTTACCCAGTTGCTACCTCCAGTGGCCCCCATATAATTTGAGTTTGAGACCCCTGATTTAGAACAAAGTGAAGGAGAGATAACACAAAATCATTATGTTCAACACAGGAGACTCCCCTGCTGCAAAGATAGTGCTCTGCAGCCTTAAGACCCCAATGATGCGGAATACTGCTGTAGAGCACATCTACATCAATCGAGGCGTGTAAAACATCACCCTCAACAGTAAGTCCGTCAAGTTTCTGTAATAAGTCTGAGGTATCTCGTATGTACGAGGGCAGAGCTGTAACAAATCTCATTACCCTATCCACATAGATGCCACAATTCTGAGTGAGAGAGGACACCCCCCGAAACAATGGGGCATCCCTTAACCTCTTCAGGACGTCGGGCGTATGCATACACCCTGCATCCCGAGTCCTTAAGGATGTAGGGCATATGCATACGCCCGTGGGAATTCCAGTCCCCGCCGCTAGCCGGTTGGGGACCGGACCGGGATGCCTGCTGGAATCATTCAGCAGGCATCCCGACACATCGCTGAGGGGGGATCATGAGACCCGACCCCCATGTCGGCGATCGCAGAAAATCACATGTCAATTCAGAAATGCAATTTTCTGCTATTCTGGGCTGATCGGGTCTCTGGTGACCCGATCGCCCGGAAAATAGGGATGATCAGAGCTGTCAGTGACAGTCCTGATCATCCTGAGGGATAGGAGCGAGATTGCAGTGCTGCGATCTCCTCCTATCACCTGCTATTGGTCAGAAATGAATTCAGCGCATGACAGGGGGTTGCCATGGAAACCCTACGCTCTGCCCACCCCTGGATGTCGGGCATAACGGGGGAAGAAGATGATGGCGTGGGGACCGGCGATCATCAGAGACGTTCAGCGGAGATCACGGCGCAGGTAGGGAGGCGACACTGGGGGGGGTTCTAAGTTAGGTGGCAGTAAAGCGATCTTTACTGCTGCATTCCTAGTGGTTGTCAAACTACAACTCCCAGCATGCCCAGACAGCCAAAGGCTGGGCATGCTGGGAGTTGTAGTTTTGCAACATCTGGAGGGTCACACTGTTACAGTGGTGCCCAAACGGTATCCCTCCAGATGTTGCCAAACTACAACTCTCAGCATGCCTAGACTGCCCAGGCATGCTGGGCATTGTAGTTCTGTAACATCTGTCCCTTTAGATTTTGCAATTTTCTTGAAAATTTTGAAAATTGCTGCTCTAATTTGAAGCCCTCTAATTTTTCAAAAAGTAAAAATATGTCCATTTTCTGATGCCAACATAAAGTGGACATATTGTATTTGTGAATCAATATAAAATGTATTTGGAATATCCATTTTCCTTACAAGCAGAGAGCTTCAAAGTTAGAAAAATGCTAAATTTTCATGAAATTTTGGGATTTTTCACCAAGAAAGGATGCAAGTAACGACGAAAATTTACCACCAAAATAAAGTAGAATATGTCACGAAAATACTATCTCAGAATCAGAATATTCGGTAAAAGCATTTTCGAGTTATTAATGCTTAAAGTGACGGTGGTCAGAATTACAAAAAAGGGTTCAGTCCTTAAACGGGTACTCCGCCCCTAGACATCTTATCCCCTATCCAAAGGATATGGGATAAGATGTCAGTTCGCAGCGGACCCGCTGCTGGGGACCCCCAGGATTGCCGCTGCGGCACCGCGCTATCATTACTGCACAGAGCGAGTTCGCTCTGTGCGTAATGACGGGCGATACAGGGGACGGAGCAGCGTGATGTCATGGCTCCGCCCCTCATGACATCACGGCCCGCCCCTTAATGCAAGTCTATGGCAGGGGCATGATGACCGCCACGCCCCCTCCCATAGACTCGTATTGAGGGGGCGGGCCGTGACATCACGAGGGGCGGAGCCATGACCTAACGATGCCCCGGCCCCTGTATTGCCCGTCATTATGTGCAGAGCGAACTCACTCTGTGCAGTAATGACAGCGGGGTGCCGCAGCGCCGATCCCGGGGGTCCCCAGCAGCTGGACCCCAGCGATCTGACATAGGGGATAAGATGTCTAGGGGCGGAGTACCCCTTTAAGGTGAAAAAGGGCTGCATCCTTAAGGGTTTAAGGGGATTTAGCCCCTTATGTACCTTGAGTAAGGCATAGAAGGTGACAACCTGTAGATTTTTAGGTAACAGAAAATTTATTTCATCCTTATCTATTAGTCTCCTGTCCAGGGCATCTACAAGTATGGCCTCTAATTCTCAATATCTGTAGGGTCAGAGTGAAGTATCGCATAACCATCTCTAGCCTTCAAAAGTTCCAGACATATGTTTCTATATTGTTCAGTGGGTAAGATGACTAGGTTTCCTCCCTTATCCAAAGGTTTTAATATAATACTGGTGTCTTTTTTTCAAGAGCCCGTAGGGCAGACATCTCCTGGGTCGTAAAGTTATTCTCAAAATACATCTGTTTTTTGAAGAGATTTTCAAGCTCATCTTCAATGATTTTCTGAAAAATATTTATGGCCGGGGAGTCTGTAGGTGGGGGCATCCTATTACTCTTAGGTTTTAACGTGGTAAATGGGCCTACCCCTGATTCTTCCGCTCTTAGCTCCCCTAGTCCTGCCAATAATCTCACATCTTCTAGCTCGGAGATGGAAATATTTAATGTATCACTCTCAATCTCTCCCTGTAGGCAAAAATTTTGTGCCATCTAAGTTTTCTCAAAAACAGATGTATATCTTTGACCCAGGTAAATAGATAAAATTTACCCACTGGAACAAATGAAAGTCCTTAGGATAAGATAGAGATTTCTGCATTAGTCAAAATTTTGTTCGTAAGGTTAATGATGTGGTTCTCAGTCACTAATTTCTCTTTTCCCTCAGTCCGTATGCTGGGACCTCTAAAAAAGAGGAAGATGACGAGGAGGGAGACGGTGATGCAGCAGATGCTCCCATGGAGACAGGTATGGACATTCCTGAGGTGTTTGGCTCGTTGCCATTGACCTTGCCCCTTCTGGATGTCTGTCTCCATCCTTGTCCTCAGCCCCTTCCTTCTCTTCCCCGTCCACGCCCCCTGTTAGTCTGTCTATTATCTGAATCTGGTTCAGACTCATCTTCAGAGGAGGAGATTTCACTAGTCCTGTTTTTTATTTGTTTGGTTACAGTCTTGTTATATGCTCTATGTTCCTTAAATTCCAACATGTCTCTCCTAAACTGTTTGTGTTTTCTTTTTTAATATTATTCTGAAATCGCTCAATGGATGTTTTTAGCAGAGTATCAGAAACCGGGACTTTCTATCAGAGTGTTCAGTTTCTTTGAGCTCTCTGATAGGAAAATCTCCCCTTCGAGTAGAATTTTCATTAATCTAAGGGAGCTCTAAGTTAATTCCGTCTCCCACCTGTTACGGAAATCGGGTGAGCGTGTTTTCATAGCTGGTATTATGGGGATTCTATTTCCTTTAGGGACTATTCCGGCTTCAATGTAACTCTCTAGGGACTGTATTTCCCAAAGGGACCTCAAGTTGTCCTTATAAACGTGGTTGAGGCCACCCTGTTAAGGAGGTGGGTCCCTCAAAAGGCAAGGACAGTCGTGTGGGACCGAGTGAGATAGGGGGTCACTACTGTCTCCAGCCTTTTATTCTTTATATTTATTCATCTATATGTGAGGTATGGATAACATATATTACTGCCACCTCCCTTCTGTAGCAATGGACGATAGCTACCTTGTCTATATATCAGGGAACAATATATATCTTATCCAGTTTCTTTATATTTTTTCTCAACTAAGTAGGGTGACAAGCTCTTACCAGCATTTATTCATTTAGTAGTCTATTATTTTGGCCGGTGTAATTAGTATTATTACTGTTAATATTATTACTGTTACCTTTAGTTACCCTATACTATCTAACTATTACTCTGATTCTACTGGCCATCATCCAGTCTCCCCTATTATTGGTTTTTCTGTAGCATTATAATCTTTTCATACCTACCCTGAGTGACTGAGATCACATGACCACTCAGAGCACATTGGTATCCATGGTTACTTATATCTGTGTGTGTCATGTGATCTGTCCGACTGATGTCATGACGTATGACACCCTAGGAATGGTCCTGGCCTAGGCACGGCTGTGCCTGGACCGACGTGATCCAATGCGCTTATGTCATCGCGCTTGTATCCATGTGATCATGCGCGCATACCTCATCGTGCTGATATTGTTTACATCTAGCCTTGCGTGATGAGATAGGCCTACGTCATTACTTCTGGCGTTTAGGTCTCTACGCGCGAAGCTATTACACAGTTTCGATCTTAAACTTGACCCAGAAGTCATCGCTTGTACACTGGAACTTAACCATGGTGATCGCGGTGACTTCCCTTCATAAGGCACAACTGACAGCACCTTTACATGCACGGGTGTGCCTGCACTATTCTATCTAGGTGACTCAGAAACTGACCTGTTAAACTGTATTCGTGAGATCCTCTCCTTGGAATTTTGCACGGCCTCTATACATAACTCCATTCCCTCATTCCTCTCTGTTTGGGAACCATGGGATCGCTTTTCTAATCGTCAACCACCTTGAACCCTCCTACCCTATCCTCTCTTTTTCTATTTTTTCTTCTCTTCTTTTCCCTATTGGCTTCGTGATTGTTTGTCTGGCTGTGTGTTCCCTTTTGTTTTGTCCCACATCCCGCCCCGACCCCCCTCCACCTTCCTTTATTGTGGCACATGTTTGATTCAGCATTATGGTTACTTATGTCTGGGGCGTTTGCTTAACTTTAATTACTTTTACGAGCCTCTCATGGCTCCCTTTATGTTTCTCAGAAATGTCATTTTCTGACCGCTACTGGGTCTCGGCCCTTTGTAAAGTAATGTGCCTGTTTTATTTTTGGATTGTGTTGTATACATGAAAAAATCTTTAATAAAAATTAGTAAAAAGAAATTAACAATTCTCTTACGTCCTACCAGCAGCACTGAGGCGGATCTAGCAAGAAGAGGACCCCATGAGAGGGTTCTCCTGCCTGCCAGAACTTTTCCCCTCAAAGGCGGAGTATATTTAGACACCTTAGCATCTAACAGATAGTGGGAGATGATGGTAGACTCCAGGAGGCTGCACTGAAAATTAGGTCAAGGGGGAGAAAACTTTGATTGGCAAAAGAGGTCACAACAGCCCTGGTCGAATGCGATATATATATATATATATATATATATATAAAAAAATAAGAGTCTGGAGGGTCCAACGACAAGGGCTTCCCAAATTGTCTGCTTCATCCACCTACTTATGGTAGATTTGAATGCTTTGTGACCTTCACGATTACTGGCAAACATGATGAGGTGATTCTTGTCCTTCTTAAAGTCTCGAGAAATATCCATATAAATTCGGAAGCATCTCAACACATCCAGTGCAAGAAGATCATGTCCTTCTGGGAAGGCAGGAAGTGAAGCAAAGACAAGAAGGGAGATTACTTGATTGAGATTCCTGAAAGATGGTATCTTGGGAGCAAGGGTTGGGATGAACCTCAAAAGGCCCCGATCCTGGAGGAACTTTGTTTAAGGTTCAAAGGCGGAGAATGACTGCAGTTCTCCAACTCTAATGGCCAATGTTACTGACAGAAGAAATATTTCCAGGCGAGATATCTAAGCTCTGCCTCCTCCAGAGGTTCGAAGGTGGGGTGCTAACTCCTTGAGAACAGATAAATCCTATTCTTGAACGGCTTTTAAAATTGTAGGCTTCTTCCTTTCAGGAACCTCTTGATGAAAGGGTCTTAAGAAAATGGGTCTTTGAAGACAGGCTGAGATGGCTAAAACCTGGACCCTACAAGTAGAAAAGGATACATTTTTAAACAGTCGTTCTTATAGAAATTTCAGAGTAGCCAGGGAAGTGAAGATCTTCACGATTCCAGAATATACCTTCTTAGTGCATTCTGTTCTTAAATGATACAGGCTTCTCAAAACAGACTGATAGCCCTTCTTACACTGGAAGGTATTGATCAACCCTCAGACCATCAGGTTAAATCTGTGCAGATCTAGACAGAGCTGGGTGTCACACCAGAGTCTGGTGTGGAAGAAGCATCCAATATTGCCCTTGACTGTGAATGAGTTGGGTTGGCAGACCATGGTTTTTAGTCCACCAACCAAACCAGATACGGTCTAAAAATGAGCCAACCTGAGTCACTGTCTGACTCCAACCGGCTCATTCAAATGAATAGGGTGCCGGGTTTTTTAATTCTCCCAACAGAGCTGGCTGCCATATTGTGGAAATGTTGTGTGAACCCTTACTCGTGTTTCCCTGCTGTAATCTCCATCGAACCACCCTTGTGGAGAAGCTCCAGAATGTACAGCAATGGAACAGCTTGCTTCTCTTTGGGAAGTAGTCTAATACTCATGAACTTGTCTGGAGGACTTGATAACAGTTCTATGGAGAAGCTCTCGAATAATATACTCTAGACCCAAGAATCTTGAAACTAAGAAGACACCCTTCGAAACAGCAGGGAGACTGGAGATAACAGACCTTCAAGGAGGCCCATAGTCAGGGGGTGGACTTGTTGTCCTTAGCTCCTCCGGAGTGCTTAGAACCCCTTCTCTGCAGTCCCCAGTCCCTCTGGGGCCTTGAATGAGAAGTAGACTTGCTCCCAGGGTACTTTCTAAATCTGCTCAAATAGGCTGCTGGGAAAGACTCTTCCCCTTATTGTCTGATAAGCCCTCCATTAGACTGCCCAGCTCGGAACCGAAGAGCCTGCCCACCTTGAAGGGCAAGCTGCAAAGATTATATTTAGATGCACTGTTGGCTGCCCAGGGCTTTAACAACAAAGGCCTGTGATCAGCCTGCATAAATTCCACGGTCTTTGCAGCAAGCTTAAGCTAATTCTGTTCGCCTGGAGATGACAATTTGAAAGAGACATGGAAAAAAGAAAGAACAAGAAAAGGATTACATTGCAAAGCTAAAATTTGCCAGAGAACAACAAGTAGCAGAAGCAAAGCAGCAAAATGTGGCAGAGCTGCAAAGTCAGCAAGAGGGCAGGGCCCATGCCACACCAACCAGGGCAGTGAAATGCTGCCAAACCAAGATAGAACCTTTGGCCTTACATGGAGGAAGGTGCAGGGGACATAGGAGAACTAAGGCAGCGCCTATGCCACAAATGGAACAGCAGAGTCGCAGCCAAAGAAGGACCCCATGGCTCAATAGAACCAAGAATGTAAAACATTAATGTAGGGGAGAGGGGGGGGGGAAGACCCCACCCCCCCTCCATATTATCCAAAAAGAGATTACCGCCAGTCCCATTGTCTGGGAGGACAGAAAACCAAAAACAGTAGACTGTGGGTGATCGCCCTCTTTATAGAGTCTTAATTGTTCACCATTTTGGCTCATTAACCCCTTAAGGACTCAGCCCATTTTGGCCTTAAGGACTCAGACAATTTAATTTTTACGTTTTCATTTTTTCCTCCTCGCCTTCTAAAAATCATAACTCTTTTATATTTTCATCCACAGACTAGTATGAGGGCTTGTTTTTTGCGAGATCAGTTGTCCTTTGTAATGACATAACTCATTATATCATAAAATGTATGGCGCAACCAAAAAACACTATTTTTGTGGGGAAATTAAAACGAAAAACGCAATTTTGCTAATTTTGGAAGGTTTTGTTTTCATGCCGTACAATTTATGGTAAAAATGACATGTGTTCTTTATTCTGAGGGTCAATACGATTAAAATGATACCCATTATTATATACTTTTATATTATTGTTGCGCTTAAAAAAAATCACAAACTTTTTAACCAAATTAGTACGTTTATAATCCCTTTATTTTGATGACCTATAACTTTTTTATTTTTCCGTATAAGCGGCGGTATGGGGGCTCATTTTTTGCGCCATGATCTGTACTTTTTTTTGATACCACATTTGCATATAAAAAACTTTTAATACATTTTTTATAATTTTTTTTTAAATAAAATGTATTAAAAAAGTAGGAATTTTGGACTTTTTTAATTTTTTTTTGTTCACGCCGTTCACCGTACGGGATCATTAACATTTTATTTTAATAGTTCGGACATTTACGCACGCGGCGATACCAAATATGTCTATAAAAAATGTTTTTTACGCTTTTTGGGGGTAAAATAGGAAAAAACGGACGTTTTACTTTTTTATTGGGGGAGGGGATTTTTCACTTTTTTTTTACTTTTACATTTTTTTACATTTTTTTTTACACTTGAATAGTCCCCATAGGGGACTATTCATAGCAATACCATGATTGCTAATACTGATCTGTTCTATGTATAGGACATAGAACAGATCAGTATTATCGGTCATCTCCTGCTCTGGTCTGCTCGATCACAGACCAGAGCAAGAGACGCCGGGAGCCGCACAGAGGAAGGAGAGGGGACCTCCGTGCGGCGTTATGAATGATCGGATCCCCGCAGCAGCGCTGCGGGCGATCCGATCGTTCATTTTAATCGCGAACTGCCGCAGATGCCGGGATCTGTATTGATCCCGGCACCTGAGGGGTTAATGGCGGACGCCCGCGAGATCGCGGGCGTCGGCCATTGCCGGCGGGTCCCTGGCTGCGATCAGCAGCCGGGATCAGCCGCGCATGACACGGGCATCGCTCCGATGCCCGCGGTTATGCTTAGGATGTAAATGTACGTCCTGGTGCGTTAAGTACCACCTCACCAGGACGTACATTTACGTCCTGCGTCCTTAAGGGGTTAAAGTTTTGCTGTCCTGCCAGTCCATGGGGTTAGAATTAGGGATCGACAGATATCGATTTTTTAGGGCCTATACCGATAATGTTTGGAGGTTAAGGCCGATAGCCGATAATTTATACCAATATTCCGGTATAAATTATCGGCTATTTCTCTCCAAACAATCTCCGGGCGCCGGCACGATGATGTGATGTCATCACGCCGACCTGCCGTGGATGGCGTCCCCGCGGTTCTCACTCACAGTACAAGAATGAAGCAGCTTGAGAAAGGTGAGGGAGCTGTCAGCTGTCAGGCAATTGCTCCGCACAGCAAAACAAGGCGTGCGCACGAATCGCGGGACTTCAGTCCCGGCCTGAAGTTCAGGGCCGGGACTGAAGTCCCGCGATTGGTGCGCACGCCTTGTTTTGCGCATTATCGGCAGGTTAGAAGCTGATACCGAAAACTGAAAAAAAAACGTGAATATCGGCCGTGCCGATAATCAGTCGATCCCTAGTTAGAATACACTATCTGTGCTGCTGGTAGGGAAAAAAAAAAAATAATCAGAGTCTGAAAAAGCTTGTCATTTGTCAACTACTACGAAAACTCTTAATCAGGCAATCTATCTAGCTATAGACCGGCTAGGTTCACACTGCCTTAATGATTCAGTCAGACATAGTTACATAGTTAGTATGGTTGAAAAAAGACATACGTCCATCAAGTCCAACCAGGGAATTGAAGGGAAGGGTGTAAGGGGATAAGGGGAAGGGATGTCGTTTTATAATTCTGCATAAGCATTAATGTTATTTTGTTCCAGGAATGTATCTAACCCCGTTTTAAAGCTGTTAATTGTTCCTGCTGTGACCAGTTCCTGAGGTAGACCGTTCCATAAATTCACAGTCCTCACGGTAAAGAAGGCGTGTCGCCCCTTTAGACTAAACCTTTTCTTCTCCAAACGGAGGGAGTGCCCCCTCGTCCTTTGGGGGGGTTTAACCTGGAACAGTTTTTCTCCATATTTTTTGTATGGGCCATTTATATACTTATATACGTTTATCATATCCCCCCTTAAACATCTCTTCTCAAGACTAAACAATTGTAACTCCTTTAATCGCTCCTCATAGCTAAGATGTTCCATGCCCCATATTAGTTTAGTCGCGCGTCTCTGCACCCTTTCCAACTCCGCAGTGTCCCTTTTATGAACAGGCGACCAAAACTGAACAGCATATTCCAGGTGAGGCCGTACCAATGCTTTATAAAGGGGGAGTATTATGTCCCTGTCCCTCGAGTCCATTCCTCTTTTTATACATGACAATATCCTGCCGGCTTTGGAAGCAGCAGCATGACATTGCATGCTATTCTGTAGTCTGTGATCTACAAGTACACCCAGATCCTTCTCTACCAGTGACTCTGCCAGTTTAATCCCCCCTAAGACATACGACGCATGCAGGTTATTAGTACCCAGATGCATAACTTTACATTTATCCACATTGAACCTCATTTGCCAAGTGAATGCCCAGACACTTAGTCTATCCAAGTCATCTTGTAACTTATGCACATCCTCTATAGACTGTACTGTGCTACAAAGCTTGGTCTCATCTGCAAAGATAGAAACAGAGCTGTTAATACCATCCTCTATATCATTGATAAATAAATTAAACAACAGCGGGCCCAGTACTGAACCTTGGGGTACACCACTAATAACCGGGTACCAATCAGAGTACGAATCATTGACCACCACTCTCTGGGTACGATCCATGAGCCAGTGTTCAATCCAGTGACAAACTAAAGTTTCCAAGCCCAAAGACCTTAACTTACCTGTCAGACGTCTGTGAGGGACAGTATCAAATGCTTTGGCAAAATCCAGAAACACTATATCCACAGCCATTCCTCTGTCAAGGCTTCTACTCACCTCTTCATAAAAGCAAATTAGATTGGTTTGACAACTTCTATCCTTAGTAAACCCATGCTGGCTATCACTTATAATACTATAATCCCCTATGTATTCCTGTATGTAATCCCTTATAAGTCCTTCAAAAAATTTACCCACAATGCACGTTAGACTTACCGGTCTATAATTGCCTGGCGAAGACCTAGAGCCCTTCTTGAAGATTGGAACCACATTCGCCTTGCGCCAGTCCCTTGGCACAATACCAGACACCAGAGAATCTCTAAATATCATGAACAGGGGTACAGATATTACTGAACTTACCTCTCTAAGAACTCTTGGGTGTAGTCCATCCGGCCCTGGAGATTTGCTTACATTTATATCACTTAACTTACCTTGTACCATCTCTACATTAAGCCAGTTCAGTACATTATATGATGTGTTACCAGCACTGACCTGGCCAATGTCAGCTCCTTTTTCCATAGTGTATACAGAACTAAAGAACCCATTCAGTAGCTCCGCCTTCTCTTGATCACCCGTGACAACCTCCCCATTATCATTATTAAGGGGTCCTACATGCTCTGTCCTTGGTTTTTTTGTATTTATATATCTAAAAAAATATTTAGGATTAGTTTTGCTTTCTTTGGCCACCTGTCTCTCGTTTTGAATTTTTTGCTGTTTTTATTACATTTTTACAGATTTTATTAAGCTCCTTGTACTGTTTAAATGTTATAGCTGACCCATCAGATTTGAATTTTTTGAAGGCTATTTTTTTGTTGTTTATTGCTCCTTTAACATCATTTGACAGCCATGTAGGATTTAGTTTTAATCGTTTATATTTGTTCCCCTTTGGTATATATTTAGCTGTATAGTTATTTAGAGTTGATTTAAAGATGTCCCATTTACCTTCTGTATCAGTATTTGAGAACACCTCCCCCCAGTCTATGTCCTGTAGTGCAGCCCTCAGCCCAGGGAAGTTTGCCTTTTTAAAGTTATATGTTTTTGCCTTCCCCGCCTGTCTTTGTTTTCTACATTTTAAGTCAAAAGTAACTATATTGTGGTCGCTATTACCAAGGTTTTCCCTCACAGTTACATTACCAATCAGCTCTGCGTTGTTGGAAATGATCAGATCCAACAAGGCATCACTTCTTGTTGGGTCCTCCACAAACTGGCCCATAAAATTATCCTGCAATAAATTTAGGAATTTTCTCCCCTTTGTAGTTTTAGCCAACCCCGGACCCCAATCTATATCTGGATAGTTAAAATCTCCCATTATTACCACTGTACCTGCCCGGGCGGCCCTCTCTATTTGTTTATGAAGCCGAATTTCTATCTCTTCAGTGATATTAGGGGGTCTGTAGATTACACCAAATATTATTTTTTCAGTATTTCCCTCCTTTTGTAATTCTACCCACAGTGATTCCACATCTTCAGAATCCTCACACACTATGGAACCGTTCACACTGACTTTCATACCACTTCTTACATACAGACAGTCTCCACCACCTTTTCTGTTCATTCTATCCTTGTGAAACAATGTAAACCCCTGCAGATTAACAGCCCAGTCATGCGAGGAGTCCAGCCATGTCTCAGTGACCCCAACTATATCAATATGTTCCTCCAGTATCAAGGCCTCAAGCTCCCCCATTTTATTTGCTAGGCTTCTGGCATTTGTGAACATACACTTTACATTTCCATTAAGTTTAACACAGATAGTCTCACTAATGGGATTTTCTGAGTTATTGGGGTTAATGTTATTATTTGAGTTAAAAGGGCTAATTGTACTATTTAAGTTATTGGGGCTAATGGTATTTTTTGAGTTATTGGGTCTAACGTTATTATTTAAGTTATTGGGGCTAATGGGATTTTTTGCGTTATTGCGTCTAACGTTATTTAAGTTATTGGGGCTAATGGAATTTTTAGAATTATTGGGATTACAATTTTTCGGGCTACATTTATTTTTACAGCTGGTTTGTAACGCATGAATCTCCTTATCCACTGTTCTTAACCTCCCCCCACAGGACTCCTCTCCACCCACCATTATGTCCTGACCCCTCTCTAACCTATCCATCCCACTGTCTGCTTTCTTTGCTTTATTATCCTCCCCCCACTCACCTAGTTTAAATACTCAGCCACCCCTTCCAGGATTCTCCCCCCCAGCACAGCGGACCCCCTTCCATTCAGGTGCAAATTATCCGTAGAATAGAGTTTGTACCCCAATGAAAAGTCAGCCCAGTGCTCTAAAAACCCAAACCCTTCCCCCTCACACCAAGACTTAAGCCATGCATTTAACTCCCTACGCTCCCGCTGTCTTTCCTGCGATGCGCATGGCACAGGAAGTATTCCAGAGAACACAACCTTAGAGGTCCTTCCCTTCAGCTTGGCACCTAGTTCCTTGTAATTATTCTTCAAGGACCTCCACCTACCATGTATTCTGTCGTTGGTTCCCACATGGACCATGACAGCTGGGTCATCCCCAGCCCCCCCTAGTAATTTGTCCACCCTTTCCACCACATGCCGAACCCAGGGAGACAGCAAACCATTCGGTTGAGGTGGTCTTGGCGACAAATTATTCTATCAGTCTTCCTGATTATAGAATCGCCTACCACAACTAACTGTCTTGGCCTACCTGCGTTACAATCCCCCACACTACTAGATGAGCTGTTCCCCCGGCTGTTAGGGAGACCAGTATCCACTAGGGTTGCCATCTCGGATACGGAGGCCCTCGCATCATCGCCCAACTTGGCAATTTTACTTGGGAGATCAGAAGCAGAAGTGACCTTCCTTTTCCTTGCCCCCTTTCCAGTCCCTCTAACTACATTAACCCAGCTCCCTACTTGGGCCTCCTGGCTAGTTTCTCCAACCTCCATTTCTACCCCACTAACTGCTTGCTCTGGAAGATTGTCAATCGCCCTCAATGTTGCATTTTGCTCCTGCAAATCATTTTGCTGCTGCTCCAGAGATGTATACATGTGGCACAATGTGCACTGAAGAAAACCTCCAATCCTGCTGTCCATATCCTTGGTGACAAACAGCTGTTATTAACTATTAAGAAAAACTACTTTTATCAAGGGAGTGTAATACGTACAGTTACAGTGGGTCCTGCTTACAACTGCTGCTTTTTAAACTTCTGCTTATAAAACTTCTCAGATGTAACACTTAATAATACAACACTTTAGAATACAAACCACAGCTTCAGCTAGACTCAGTCAGAGCATCCCATATATGTCAGCATCCCATGAAAAACAGGATGTTATGTATATTGTAAAGAGAAGAAACATATGCCTTATATTTCAACGGCCTTAATAGAGTCACTGTCTTATATGCTATTTTCAGCAAACTCAAAACACAATCCAGTCCTCTAGGTAGCTTGCTATTTAATGATTTTTTTTTCATATATAAAAAAAAAAAAAAGTATTAGCTACTGAGGTTTCCATTTTTATAATTTCTATCTACTATTATGGTTTAAGAGTACAAAGAGGTTTTCCTTTGCTTATACAGTGAGATCTTCTGCAGCCTTCTGTCAGAGGTATACATGGGACCTTTTCTTGACTACATCTAGAGGAGGGCCGCAGTGGAATATTAACAGGCCCTTATGTTGAAAAATTAACTTGGTATTTATTATAGGTATTTTCAGGGCTTTAAAAATTGGTTGCCGATCCTCAAGATAAGCAATCAATAGAGATGAGTGAATTCTTGAAAAATTCGATTTGGTTGATTTGCCGAATTTTCTGAAAAAATTTGGTTCGAGACGAATTTATTCACAGCGAATCGCTATTAAAAATGGCTATTTCTGGCCTACAGAGAGTCTCAATAGGGGTGTAGAACAGTTTGCTTTGTCCTAACACACATAGGGAGTGTGCTGTGTTAGTGAAATAACTGTTAATCAGTATGACATCAGGTTACAGGCATCACTAATAGAATCACTGCCGCAGCTCGTCTGGATGTGGCAGATTTTTTACGTAATTTTTATTTTATTTGAATTTATAAAAAAAAAATTGTTTACCCATTCTGGTGAGCATCGAGATGGCACCTGTTCCAGCCCCTGCCTCTCAGCGCACCCCCATACTCTGAATGTCCACTTGAAAAGGTACTGTAGTACTAGCAACTGGGACAGGAGCACATTCAGCTTTTGTGCCATTTGATAAGTAGGCGCATAAAACTAGATGTGGCTGTAGTGAAAAATCTCATACTAGTATCTTAAAATCGAGCAGGCGGTCCTCTGCCAGGCGAGATACCACCTGTTCCAGCCCCTGCCTCTCATCACCCCCTGACTGTGAAAGTGCGAATGTTTCATTGTTATTGCTCCAAGCGGTTTAATTGGATTCTTGTAATAATTCCACAGTTAATATGACGTCGACGACCATAGGGCCTCAGTCTTGAAAAGGTTACATCGATTTTTTTTATTATTTAAAATTTATATTAGATTCCCAAGTTTAATGTCCCGGTGTTTACTTTGAACTAATACTGTATGACCAGAAAACCCAATCTAACAAGGCGGCACAATGATAGAGCCTTGAGGTGGCAGCAGCATGAGGAGACCATAATCTGGCAGAATGACACAGCCTGGAATTGGTGGCAGCATGAGGAGACCATAGGGCCTCACAATCCCTAAGATTAAAAGATGAATTTTCAATTTTAAATTGAAGATTTATGGTAGCTAGTGGTACCATAAAAATTTAAGTAATGTCCCAAGCCCAGCAGCATCAGTAAACCATATAGTGGCTGAATGACACAGCCTGGAGGTGGCAGCATCAGGAGTCCTGAAAGTGACCTGGTGACAGAGTGGTGTGGTGTGGTGGGTGGCAATACCACTAACCGGTGATGAAGGAAGGTGAAAAAAGGTCTGATACGGAGGAATGTTTGTAACTGGGGAGCAGCACCTTAAATCTGTTTGGCACTATCCATATTTGTGAAGTGTTTGTGTGGCACCATGGTTAATCTACTCTGATGCATTAGGTATTGGTGGGTGGAAACCCCTACTGATCCATGCCTTATTCATCTTCACAAAGGTCAGTCTCTCCACATTTTTTGTTCTCCTTGGGGTGACTATGGGACATGGTGGAGGATGAGGAGGCAGAGTCGCACACTGTCGCAAGACCAATGGCCTGAGAACGTGGAGGCAGAAGTGGCGTGACCTGTCCAAGTTGCTGTGCAGGAACCACATTCACCCAGTGGACTGTAAAGGACATGTACTGTCCCTGACCATAGTTACAGCTCCACATATTGGCGCTGACGTGCACTTTGGTAGAGTGGGGTTGTGGGTGTTAGTACCAGTACTGGTGACTAAGGTGGGTGAAAGAAGGAGAACTTGGCATAAGATGTGTGGCATCAGGCAGGTAGCAGGATCAGAGCAGGTAGGCAGAAGAAAACTGTCTTTTTTGTCAAAGTGTTGGTGTGCACAAGTAAGTATTGAGGATATGCATTAGCTAAAACTTAACTTTTCTTAGGATAAAATATATGGACCCAAATTTTTTGGGGAAATCTAACAAAAGGAAAGGTGTGCAAAAAACACTATGTGCCACCTACACCACCAAGTATTGATGCGATGCAAAGACCTCTAAAAGGTAGAAGGGAGCAACGTATGGTCCATTGTAACAGGTGGGGGTAAAAACTTTCCCTGTAAGGCCCTGCTCTCACACTATTAATTCCCTCCTTGGCAAGGGTTACTCGTCCTAAAAAGGGGCAGCCCCACACAGGAACCTCTCCCTGTTTCCAACTAAAAACCATGGGAAATGGCAGTGTTGTTAGGTGGAAATAAGGAGAGGTTCCTGTGTGGGGCCGCCCTTTTGAGGACGAGTAACACTTGCCAAGAAGGAAATTAATAGTGTGAGAGTAGGGCCTTACAGGGTAAGTTTTGACCCCCACCTGTTACAATGGACCATACATTGTTACCTTCCACCTTTTAGAGGTCTTTGCATCGCATCAATGCTTGGTGGTGTAGGTGGCACATGGTGTTTTTTTGCACACCTTTCCTTCTGTTAGATTTCAAAAAATGTTTGGGTCCAAATATTTTCTCCTAAGAAAAGTTAAGTTTTAGCTAATGCATATCCTCAATACTTACTTGTGGTCTAATGCAGAGGAATTTCTGTAACTGGGGACCAGCACCTTAGTTATGTTTTGCAGTATCCATGGCAACACAATGAGAGAGTCTGCAGGTGGTAGCATCAGCATAAGACGACCATATGGCGGCACAATGAAAGAGCCTGGAGGTGGTAGCATCAGCATGAGGAGACCATAGAAGAGCACAAAGAGAGCCTGGAGGTGGCAGCAGCAGCATGAGGGCCATGTGAACTGATGGTTGAGTCTGAGGACCCCACCAACTGTTGACTGGGGGTGTCAGATGTCACTTGGGATGAAGTGGATGACCGAGTGAACCGAACAATCACGGCTTCTAGCTGACACCGGGAGCTCAGACCTCTCGCTGAGACTCCTGCTGCCACACGCCCCTACTCTGCGGCAACCTCTGCCTGCACCTGATAAATTTAGGCCTCTGTGCACATCCTGGCACTTCTCTGCCTAACATACTTGGTGCATATATGAGGGGACTACAATATGCTTCACTATGCTTAAAACAGTATTTGTCTAGAACAGCAGCAGGTGTGTACTTTTGCCTGGCCTTTCACATTATCTAGGCCCTTGACAGATTAACAGGTACAAAATAGTACACTACTTAGATGTAGGTATGCACTTACGAGGGCAGGAAAAACGCGTTACAGTACGCTTAAAAAAAAAGTATTTGTGCACAACACCAGCAGTACACCACAGTGCTGAAGCACACTTGCTGTGTACTAAACCCAAAATTGCACTCTCAAAGACTATTAGGAATGGACTGCTGGGTATTATACCATCTACAGGCTAGTATAACCAGCAGACCATTTGTTGTGGAACAAAGACACAGCTGCACTAAAAACATATTCCTCCCTCCTCAGCTGAGCCAGCTTGTTCAAATGTATGAGGCAACACACAGCTCTCTGCCCCTCTCTGTAATACTATGCTGTAGAAAGTGACTGGGAGGTTAATCGCTGCAGTAAAAAAAAAGAAGTGAAAAACGCACTGCTCTCTGTCCACCAGAACACTGACATGACTAGGAGGTGAAACGCTGTTGATAGAGATGAGCGAACTTACAGTAAATTCGATTCGTCACGAACTTCTCGGCTCGGCACTTGATGACTTTTCCTGCATAAATTAGTTCAGCTTTCAGGTGCTCCGGTGGGCTGGAAAAGGTGGATACAGTCCTAGGAGACTCTTTCCTAGGAATGTATCCACCTTTTCCAGCCCACCGGAGCACCTGAAGGCTGAACTAATTTATGCAGGATAAGTCATCAACTACCGAGCCGAGAAGTTCGTGACCAATCGAATTTACTGTAAGTTCGCTCATCTCTAGCTGTTGAAAAAAGCTTTTCTGTGTAACACACACAGAGCTGTTTGTCCTCTCTCTCTGTAGTGAAAGGATGAAGTGACTAGCCGGAATAAGGCTGCCGATTATATAGGGCTGTGACTTCACAGGGGTGACTGGCTGCTGATAGGCTGCATCCTGCATGTGATTGAGGTTCATCCATGCCTACCCTTGTTCCCACCTTCCCAGGATTCCTTGCCCCATGTCCTCACATGTGGATCCGCCATTTTAGATGCCCTGGAGCCTGGACCGCACTAAATTGAGTTTAACAAAGCGATTTGCACGATAGAATCGTGGAGATATTCGCATTTTTCATGAAATTAACGGATTTGGGTTCACAATATTCTATTCCCTCATTTCTAGCAATAAATATTGCATCGGCAGGGGGGCTCGACTGAGGATCAGCTGTTTAAATGGGGCACAGCTACAATGTACTGTTCACATTAGCACCTCAGACCCTTAAAACTGCTTATCAACAGGGGTGTCAAGGGTTGGACCCCCTAATCTAATAATCGCAGTTTGTCACCCGCCAGTATGTAAAAAGTTCACAACCTCATAAATACAAAATGCAAAACCAATGTTAAGAAGAGAGCAGACTTTATTAAATAGCTGTATGTACACTTTGGAGGGAAAAGAGAAATGGCTATTTTCCCTGCAGGAACCTGGATTCATTATTAAGTATGTAGGTTGGCCAGAAAACCTTAAAAGGATATAATAAGAGACAGATACAAAGTTTGACAGTGTAAATAGTGTTCACTAAAGAGCAGTTCAAAATATTACTGAGTTGTAAGGAAGACAAATAAGAAATTCGTTGGAAACAGGGAACACACAAAGAAATGATGCTGTACAGAGCCAAGTATACATGTGACTATTTACAGTCATTTATAGTCAGGTCACATTTCGTACTTAGTGTACGGTCCAATACAGTAGGTTATCATATTCCTTAAACATGGTTAATGTTGAAGAAAATAAAAAATCCTAGACTCCAATGATGCTGGGACATCATTCAGGAGAGCATGACTGCAAGACAGACAGGGAATGTCATCAGGAGGCAGGACACTAAAAGATTCAACAAACTTTAATGAACTATTTTTGGTTGTGCATTTTGTGCTCTCTATTCACTGAAAATGACAAAGCAAATGGAATAAGAGCAAAACAGTGGGATTAGAAGATATTCCCCACCACCATGAGGGGCATTGTTTCAGAACATTTTATGAAATAAGGCACGAGGAAAAAAAAAAAAAAAAAAAAAAGCATCACATAGATTCAGCTAATAGGAGATGAGCTGGAAACCGCATGTTCCAAGCAGGAAGATCGGACCAGCTACAGACTTATTTCTATGAAAGCCATACACAATGGGAAATGTTCTGCAAGCATAGCAAGGAATTGACATATAAAAGGACAGTTTAAAAAAAAAAAAAAAGGAATCTTATCAAGCCAATACTGTTTTCTAGTGCACTCACCCCTACATAATCATGGACAATACTCAGGGGTGCATAAAAGGTGCAATAATCCAAGCATACAAGTGCAATTATAACATATGCATAAACATAATGCTCAATGGAGATGGGTGCAGTGTGTAAAATTCACAGGTATTTAAGGGTTTATTAAGCATTGCAAACACAGAATTTCTGAAAACCTTTGCACCACATTTGTCCTCAGGTTGTGTGTGTAATTGAAGCCCAGTTCTATTGAAGTGAATGGAGTTGAGTTGTAATACCATACACAACCTGAGGACAGGTGTGGTGGTGTTATTGAAAAAAATTTGCTCTGTTTAGTCAAGTTTTCACTTCTAATTGTACAATCTTGTGTTCCACAGTTTCTGTTGATTCTATTTGAGAGTTCAGATAAACAAGATTCTTTATCTGAACAGGTGCAAAATGTTGCATGGATTTTTATATATATATATATATATATATATATATATATATATATATATATATATACACACACACACATATATACATGTAGCATGTACAGAGCTTCAAATGCCTTTTAGTCATAGTCAAATGGTTAATTTTTGGCTACCTACAGGCGACACTGCATATGGTTTTATTGAGGAGTTCATTTTATAAGCAGCATGCAGTGAGCTACCTTTACTGGTGGCTGCACAGAACCATTTCAACTCAGTTTCAGCAGCCTGTAAATGTTAACAAAAAAGTTTTCATTCATTTACAGTACAATAGGAAAATTAAAAAAGGTGGCTAAATATTAGTTCAGCCAATAGCTTTCACTTCTATACACATGAATGCTCGACATGGCTGAACAACCATTTTCTAGAGAGAAAGGAGAGGAAAAAGTAGGCTGCTGCCAGACTGCTCTCGTGGCAGAACAACCCTTCTCTCCTCTCAACATAACCTGTTGTGGGAGAGTAAGGAGGCCCCATACAATTTAGTGATCAGCCAGGCCACACAAATTCTGACTTAAGTATATGAAAACTTAAAGTGCATCTAAACTGTTATTTCACTTCTGAATGTCAGAAACATGTTAGAAGTTACTAATGAGTGGCTACAGAGACCCCACTTTAAAACTGGCGTATCACACTGTGGTCTTAAACTAAAGTTCATTATATTAGAAAAGTAGACTTTTATGCTTACCGTAAAATCTTTCTTGGAGGATCAATTGGGGGACACAGAGACCATGGGTATATGTTGCTGCCACTAGGAGGCTTGACACTAGGCAACAAAAGAAAGTCGGCCCCTCCCAGCAGGATAAACCCTGCCTATAGACTCTGAGCTATCAGTTTAGTCCCAAAACAGTAGGAGTGGACCAACAGGTAAAAGAAAAAACATTAACTGTCCGAGGAAACCACAGAAAAAAATTAACTGAACCAACCCTCGGACAGGTAACCGAACTAAGGACACCAGAACAAATGGGTAGGTGCTGCCCCCCCCCCCCCACCACCCAAATGGATCCTCAGAGATTTCGGTAAGCATAAAAATCTACTTTTCTCGTTCGGCTCCATTGGGGGACAGAGTCCGTGGGAATTACCAAAGCAGTCCCTGGGGTGGGAAAAAAAACTCAAGTAACTCGGGTGGAAAGCTGGGCCACAGCCGCCTGCAACACCTTGCGACTCAAGCCAGCATCAGCCAATGCCAAGGTATGCACCTGGTAAAATTTCGTAAACTTGTGCAAGGACGACCAAGTGGCTGCCTTAAAGGTTTGCAAGGCCAAAGCCCTGTTGCGGAGAGCCCAGACAGAACGATTGGAATGAGCAGAGACCCGGAAGGGAGGAGTCTTCCCCTTGCAGCGGTAAGCTTCCGAGATGGCAGAACGGATACACTGCGAAATGGTCGCTTTCGAAGCAGGAAGACCCTTACGACGACCCTCCGTAAGCACAAATAAAGTCACACTGGCGAAAGGCAGAGGTGACCGAAAGGTAAATCTGAACAGCCTGTACCACCATGAAGCAAACCTTGGGATGGAACAGAGCTGGACAAAAGGACAATATCCTTGTTGAGGTGAAAGGCGGAGACCACCGTAGGCAAAAAGGACTGGACCGAATGGAAAACAACCTTGTCCTGGTGTAAAACCAGGTAGGGAGAACAGCAGAAGCGAGCCGCCAACTCCGAAACTCTCCTAATGGAAGTGACCAGAATGAGGAAGGCCACCTCCAGGAAAGGATACGAAGAGAAACGTCCTGGAGAGGTTCGAAGGGAGTACCCTGAAAGGCACTGAGAACCAGATTTAGATCCCAAGGGGGAATAGGGGATCTGTAAGGCAGGGCCGCATGATGAACACCTTGCAGAAAAGTCCGGATGTGAGGATCGGATGCCAAGGGACGCTGAAAGAGAATGGAGAGAGCCGACACCTGAGCCTTAAAGAGTACCTGTCATCAACAAAAACTTTTAATATGTTGTTCATAATCTTTAATGAAGACATATTGTAATATATCTTCATTAAAAAATAATACTTATACCAGTTTTTTCATTTTATACTTTTGGCCACTAGGGGTTTCTCTTCTATGCCTGGTCTGCAGGCAGCTTCCTATGCTTTTCATAGTAAGTGTACAGCTTTTAGGACTAATGCTGAAAGGGCTCTGGTCCTTCCACAGGAAGTTCAGTACTCTCAGCTCAGGACTCTCTCCCAGCCTGGAGCAGCACTGTGAGCTACAAGCCTGCACATGCCTCTCATATAACAGAAGCCAGTCACCTCCCCCTCCCCTCAGCATTGACTTTTTAGGGGGGGGGGGGGGGAGAAAGAGAGAGAGAGAAAGAGAGAGAGAGAGAAAGAGAGAGAGAGAAAGAGAGAGAGAGAGAGAGAGAGAGAGAGAGAGAGAGAAAGAGAGAGAGAGAGAGAGAGACTGTTGGCTATCTGGGCATGCTGGGAGTTGTAGTTTTGCAACAGCTGGAGGTACCCTGGTTGGGAAACACTGCTGCAGAGGGAGACAGGAAGACTGGCAGAAGCAGAGTCCCGGCCAGGCATCATGTGACATCGTGCCTGCCGGGACCCGCCTCCTTCCATCCCTCAGAAAGACAGTGATCCTGAGCTAATGAAGAGGGATAAAAAAAAAAAAAGGTATTTCTACAGCGTTTTAAACCTCCATAAACACAGGGATAGGCATAGTTAGAGTAAGAGGAGATGGGGAGGGGGATCAGGGAAAGTTTAGTTGATGACAGGTACTCTCCATAAGGGAACTGAGAGCCAAGCGTTTTTACAGCTCATACTGTATGTTCACACTGCGGAATTCAAGCAGAATACCGCAAGTAATGTGCACATTATCAGTGTGAACGGGTTTTCCGCGAGACCCATTCACACTGCAGAATTTCAGCGGCAGACAATTCAGTCTCTGAAATTGTTCTGCGTAAAGAAAGAACATGTTCATTCTTTGCGCGGAATTCTGCAAGTACTGCATAGCCCTTAACCCCTTAAGGACCCATTTTGGCCTTAAGGACAATTTAATTTTTACGTTTTCATTTTTTCCTCCTCGCCTTCTAAAAATCTTAACTTTTATATTTTCATCCACAGACTAGTATGAGGGCTTGTTTTTTGCTCGACCAGTTGTCCTTTGTATTGACATAACTCACATCATAAAATGTATGGCGCAACCAAAAACACTATTTTTGTGGGGAAATTAAAAAGAAAAACGCAATTTTGCTAATTTTGGAAGGTTTCGTTTTCACGCTGTACAATTTACGGTAAAAATGACGTGTGCTTTATTCTGAGGGTCAATACGATTAAAATGATACCCATTATTACATACTTTTCTATTATTGTTGTGCTTAAAAAAAATCACAAACTTTTTATCCAAATCAGTACGTTTATAATCCCTTTATTTTGATGACCTCCAACTTTTTTATTTTTCCGTATAAGCGGCGGTATGAGGGCTCATTTTTTGCGCCATGATCTGTACTTTTTTTTTTTATACCACATTTGCATACAAAAAAACTTAAAACATTTTTTATATTTTTTTTTAATAAAATGTATTAAAAAAGTAGAAATTTTGGACTTTTTTTACGTTCACGCCGTTCACCGTACGGGATCATTAACATTTTATTTTAATAGTTCGGACATTTACGCACGCGGCGATACCAAATATGTCTATTAAAATTTTTTACGCTTTTTGGGGGATTTTTCACTTTTTTTTACTTTTACATTTTTATTTTTTTTTACACTTGAATAGTCCCCATAGGGGACTATTCATAGCAATACCATGATTGCTAATACTGATCTGTTCTATGTATTGGACCTAGAACAGATCAGTGTTATCGGTCATCTTCTATTCTGGTCTGCTCGATCTCAGACCAGAGCAGAAGACGCCGGGAGCCGGAAGGAGGAAGGTGAGGGGACCTCCGTGCGGCGTTCTGAATGATCGGATCCCCACAGCAGCGCTGCGGGCGATCCGATCATTCATTGAAATCGCGCACTGCCGCAGATGCCGGGATCTGTATTGATCCCGGCATTTGAGGGGCTTATGGCGGACGCCCGCGAGATGGCGGGCGTCAGCCATTGCCGGCGGGTCCCTGGCTGTGATCAGCAGCCGGGATCAGCCGCACAGGACACTGGCACCGCTCCGATGCCCCCGGTTATGCACAGGACGTAAATGTAGGGGTTAAATGGGCACTGTCAGATACAAAAATATATATGTGTAGTTGATATGTTGTAAAGCATGCAAAACCAATAGGTTTTGCAATTGCCTTCATTGGAAAATTTTCAGTATTTCATACTTAAAAAGCCAAACAACTGCACCCCCTGCCTGCTTGGACACATACTAGTCCTGCTGTGTCCATGCATCATCACCTATGTCATGGACACACTTCCTTGATTGACAGCTGTGAGTGCAGGGCTCAAAGCTGGAGGAAAAATCCTCCCACTTTCAGCTTGTGTCTCGCTACTGTCAGTGAGGACAAGCTGGGAGTTGTAGTTTTGCAAATGCTAGGAGAGACGTGAGCAGACAACATACTGAGGGAGGGGGCGGAGGCCTGCACAGTGAGGCCATCCCCCCTCCCTCTCAAAGGAATTTAGACTAGTGAGCTAAATTAAGTGTAATAAAAAAATAAATTAAGGCGCTAGACACAAATTAGACGTACATGGTCAGGATTGGGTACTGAGTGATATATTAAAAAAATGTTTTTTGTTGGATCTGACATACGCTTTAATGGTGACAGTGCCCTGCGGTGGCCGACTGACGGCATCTCTGCTCACGCAATTCTGCGAGCAGAGATTTCAGTGTGAACATACCCTAAAAAGGAAAAGTTGTGGGAGGGAGAACACAACTGGGGAGAAGGAGGGAGATTCACAACATCGAAAGTAGGACCTTCAAGTACGGTGAAAAACCTTTGCAGAGGAAGGCTTGCGCGCCTTGATCATTGTGCAGATCACTTGGGGAGAGAAGCCCCTGGCCCTCAGAATCACGGTCTCAGCCGTCAAATGCAGCAACAGTAAATTGGAGTGGCAAAGGGGACCCTGAGAGAGCAGGTCGGGATGAATGGAGGGGCAGCGGTATGTCGGCCACCAGTCGAACTATGTCGGCATACTACGCTCGCCTGGGCCAGTCTGGAGCCATGAGAATGGCGGGGATGTCCTCTGCTTTGAGCTTCCTCAGTACCCTGGGAAGGAGAGGTAGAGGAGGGAAGAGATAGGGAAGGACGAAATGCAACCAGGGAATCATTAGGGCGTCTATGGCTAGGGCCAGAGGATCTCTGGACTTCACAACAAACCGAGGAACTTTCTGGTTGTGGCGTGACGCAAAGAGGTAGACGTCCGCAGTGCCCCAGAGGTTGCAGATCTCCACAAACACCTATGGATGAAGAGACCACACGTCTGGGTCGGCTGAGGAGCAACTGAGGAAGTCCGCCTCCCAATTTTCCACTCCCGGAATGTGAATTGCCAAGATGGAGTGAACCCTGAGTTCCGCCCAGTGAAGGATTCTGGATACTTCGCCCATCGCTTCAGGACTGCGAGTGCCACCCTGGTGATTGACATGCACCACAGCTGTGGAGTTGTCCGACTGGACACGAACAGGACAGTCCAGGAGAAGGCGCTCCCAATGAAGGAGGCAAAGAAGAATTGCCCGAAGTTCCAGTATTTTGATGAGGAGTGCTTCCAGGGAGGATCAATGGCCTTGGACCATCCAGTCCCTGAAAACTCTCCACCCCCCCCCCCCCCAACTGCTGAGACTGGCATCCGTCGTGATGACCTGCCAGTGGAGGGGCAGAAAGGATCTTCCCTGTTGAAGAAGAGGGGACCGAAGCCACCACATGAGGAACTGCCGAGTCCTGGGAGGAAGAATGATCCTGCAATCAAGGGATAGCGGACACTTATCCCACCGGAACGGATGAGAAATTTGAAGAGGTAGACAAACTGGGCGAAGGGAACAGCTTCCATGGCCGCCACCATCCGACCCAGGACTTCCATGCAGAACCGAATGGAAACTGGAACAGGACCCCGGAGAAGACAAACTCCTGATGACAGAGCACGGCGCTTGTCTGGCAGAAGCCAAATTCGGGCAGTCGCAGTGTCGAAATGGAGTCCCAAGAAGATCAGAGACTGGGTGGGAATCAGGTTGGACTTATCCTAATTGACCACCCAGCCGAAACGGGACAAGGTCCGAAGAGTGAGACGGAGACCCTCTTGATTGTGGGCCCTGGTTAGAGCCTTGAACAGGAGGTCAATCAGGTAGAGGATCACGGACACACCCTGGGCTCACAGGATGGCGCTCACTGCGACCAGGACCTTGGTGAAGACCCTTGGGGCCGTGGCCAGGCCAAAAGGAAGGGCCACAAACTGAACATGGCCCTCCTGAACTGCGAAGCGGAGATGGTGCTGATGTGCCAGAAAAATGGGGATGTGAAGGTAAGCATCTCGGATATCCACTGAGGAAAAACTCCCCTTGATCCATGAATGCCACTACAGAACAGAGACTCCATACGGAAATAACAGGAGATGACGACGATTGAAGAGCTTCAGATCCAGGATCAGGCGGACAGGGCCCTTTCTTGCGGACGACGAACAGCATGAGAGCTGAATACCTTAGGCGAGCAACTGGAACCATGACAGGAAAACTTCTAGAGCTGGGTCTGAAGTTCTGGGATCCTCTAGGTGAAAAGTGTCCCTGATGGCTGACACCAAATTGTCTACCATGTCGGACACGCTGGTTCGGTCCTCAGAATCAGAGGCAGAACCTGACGCTTCATCTTCCAGTTGGAGAGTGGGAGCAGGTGGAGGCAGCCTTAGATGAAGGCGAAACAAACCTGGTACGCAGACCTGCAGACCTAGGATGGCGACCAGGAGAGCTGCCCTTAAAGCAGGGGGGCCAGGGAGGATGAACGAGACCTCTGAGGAGAGCGCCTGTCCCGAGCTTCGGATTCTAGAGATGAGCCAATGGAGAACACCCTAGGGCGCTTGTGAGAGCGCCCAAAATAAGGAGATCGTGAACAAGCCTCTCTGGAAGGCTGGCATAAGGACGACCTCTCCAATGCAGTCACCACGGAACGGGAAACCTGTGCCAGGTCAGAAATAGACAGAGGGAAGAAACGAGCAGTGCAGCAGACAACAGAACCCCCGGCGCTCCGGTCACCTCACGCATGTAGGCGGCCGAAGCGAAAATATGCTGGTCACAGGCGCATAGCGCAGGAGAAGTACGGCTGTATAAATGCCCCTAAATAATGTGAAAAACCAAAAAAAAATGATCTGCATCACTGTCTGTCCACTAGATTCCGAATGGCCGAGAAGGTAACTGTCCCCAGAATGACTAAAAAGGAGTGGGCCCAAAACAGGGTGGCTACAGATGTTGAGAATCCTGATAAAAGATTCCTGGAAAAGAGAGGGAGGGAGAAGGAATACTCACCTTGTCCTGAGAAAACTTACCTAATGTAGTCTTCAGCCAGCTATTATAAACCTGCATAATACCGGGCTGAAACCATGAGATGAGCAGGGAAGGTGGAGGGTCCCTGACCCAAAGGTACAACCCCAAGTGCTGACCGGTGGCGAGAAGGGGTTGGCAGTGCATTAGATGCCTGTGCCCCTTCTTCGCAAATGGGGAAACAGTGAGCGCTATGCTCCTGAGACCCCACCTAAAAAGAGAGAAATTAAAGGGAGAAAAAAATCTTAATATAAACTAAAAAAATAAGAAAATAAACGACCAGGTCTGGAGCACTCCAGACCAGTGTGCCTCCTACGGACACTAAGCTAAAACTGAAAGCTCAGAGTCGGTAGTCGGGGTTAATCCTGCTGGAGACAGAGTTTCTTTTGTTGCCTAATGTCAAGCCTCCTTGTGGCAGCAGCATATACTTACGGTCTCTGTGTCCCCCAATGGAGCTGAACGAGAAAGGTTAATATTTATACATTTGGTGCATTATGGTTTGTCTTAAAGTCAGGAGAAATCTTTGCCTTCTATGACCAGGTACCACATTTCCGCCCAATTAATTAATTTTATGTCTCTGGGATTAATAAATTTGTTGGGTTGATAGAGTCCGTGCCCTCACATACTTTGGGCATTGCAAAGTTATACAAGCAGTTATACAAAGATAACTTGCCCCATAATTTGCCATTTTCTTTCATGCTATAAATCACATAATAAATTCCCACCAAAGTGTATTTGGTTGTAGAAATTCTTTTCAGTAATCACACAGAATGACACTACAGTCTGCCTAGAAATGGATAACAGGGATAGTAGATTACAGTAAAGTGGTCTAGGTTTTTCCCTGCCAACTAACAGCACCACTCTCAAAAAGGGAATCTGTCAGCTCTATATGATGCCAAGAGCTCCAGACAATGGAGATCAAAACAAAATGATAGTCTCTCATGGCTGTTTGGAGAGGCCTGGCTGAGCTGCAGCATGCATGCCTCCTCCCTCCCCCACCTCAGCCCGACTGCTACAACTTTTGTGCTTAAAAGTAAAGCTAAGAGTAGAAATCGACTGAGAACCAGGTCTAATTTGTTTTATATCCCTACCAGCTATCGGGATAATATTGAGCTAACATTCATTAAAAAAATTATCAATGTCAGGCACTGCACCTTATCACTATTCGAGTGACTATAAGACACTGCCCATGAAAATGGCTGGCACCATTTTAATAAATTAATCTCCTGATGCCCAGATATGAGAAATACCAATAGAGCTGTTCTATCTAGTATTACTATATATCTTTATAATGGAGAGGATGAGAATGAAAAGGAAAAAATTAATTAAAACAATAAACAATGGACAACAGTATGACACCTAGAAGCGTTTATTGTATGCAACAAAACTTAAATATGATCATGTGTACATACAAGGTGCACGGGCAGCATTAGGGGGAACACTTAAGTGTCCGCTGACTTTCACAAAACGCAGAGTGCACACAATCTAAAACAGAAACTTGGGAAAATGATTCTCAGACAAACAAGAAACATGGACAGCAAAACAGCTAAAAATCAGAACCAGCACTTCCAAGTTTTCTGTATACAGTTGCCTAATGCAACTGTTAAAAACAAAAGTATTTTTTTAAACTTTTAAAATGTTATTAAAAATCTGGCAACCAACATTATAAAACCAAATGCAGGACTGTCTTGCTTATCCAGTACAGTATTCCAACAGTACTTTAATAAAACGGCTTTTACGAAAATGAAAAAAAAAGAAAAAGAAAAAAAGACATATGTACATTTAGCTAAATCTTAACCCAGAATAAAGGTTGAATGAAGGACATCAAATGAAATGTCTACTTCAAAAATAAAATGGTGAATCGCTCCTGTTTAGAGCATAACATCTTCTGGTGCAACGGGGTAGGGACTGTACATTTCATTCTATTTAAAAATTAGAGTTGCAGCACAAATTTCTCTTTACATAAAACAATTTCTAATCGATTAATTCAACACATTCCTTCAACAAGCGTTTCCCTTGTTCCAGGTTGTGCCTTGCCTCTATGTACACCAGCAGAAAACAGTACAATCTGTTTACTCATCGAGTCCTATGTGCAGGGTCAAAACTCATAATAAAATCGGCACCTTCTGGCTTTGTCTTGTAAAGCAGAATACAGCAGACACTTGGTGTCAACGAGACCCAATACAACCATAGTGTGATCTCAATGGATGAAGGAAAAAAAAAAATGTAACAAAAAAAGTCCTAAAAACTCAATGGGCTTGTTGAAGACTTTACATTTCAGAATTCATTTTGTATTAGTTAAAATAGAAAAGTTCATGTTTGAGCAAATTTCTCTTCTGAATAAAAAATGGAATTGAATCTTGAAGTGTGGAGCATGCCTGGTTTGGGACAGTCATTTCTGCCTGATATTCTGGACCTTTCTTTTTACCTGTCAAAGAAAAAAAACAAAAAATAGTTATGGCTTTTGAATATATTTGATTTACACAAAATAAATTAAAGAGGCTGTCACAGCATTAAAGGCAATGTGTCACCTCCACTGTTGAATAGCTAAAAACTGCCTATTTCTCAGCCAAGTGTCAAGGGAGCGAAGATGCTCAAGTGCTACCGCTTAGCATGTCTCCTCACTCCCACTCCCTCCCAAATTGATGTATACAGCCCTGTACATCGGTCAAGGATAGGCTGGGACGTGTCAGCAAGGAGACATGACTGCTATGGCACTTGAGCAGCTTTGCTCCATCTTCTTGAACCTTGGCTGAAAAACAAAAAGTCGAGTACAGAGCTCATCTATTCCTGACAGCTCCCAATGAAAGAAGATGGATCATTGAAACGCATGTGTGACTGCTACTCTATTCCAGTGGGAGTCTTTGATACCAGTTCTAGAGATTGTGGGCATTCCCAGATGCTGCAACCGCCCCTACATCCACTCAGCACAGAAATAAAGAGCATGCTATTAATTTGCTAAACTGCAACTGAATTAGCAAACATGTTAAGTTGTGAAAATGCTGTTGATTTCATTCCTTTACTGTACCAGGGTAATACTTTGCAGCACACTTCACATGCAATCGATGGATTTTACGCAGCAAGATCTGCAAATGAGAAATTCCTACAGAATTTACCTTAAATGGGCGCTGTCTGATAAAAAAAAAAAAAACTATATATTGTTAATGGGGAAAATTCAAAATGTGAATATTTAATAAAGAAATTGGCCTCTAAAAATCCTGCCACTAGGGGGTCCCCATAACTACTGGGACACTAACCTGTCCTGCAGCAGCATCAGGCATGTCCACGAGTCATGGACAGAGATGACATATGGACAAGGCTGTATGAGCAGACACACTAATCACCTCCCACCACAAGGGACAAGCCTCCTTTCCCTGAGAGGATGTTTAACACTGAGCTAATGAAAATGGGTATTTTTATAATAAATATAGGTCATATGGGCAAAAAAATTTGATGCACATGGGTCAGGATTAGCTACTGAGTTAAGATCTGTCAGGTAGGCTTTAACCTCTTAAGGACGCAGGGCATACCTGTACGCCCTGCGCGCGGTCCCATTGTTTAAAACGGGGTCACGCCATGACCCCGCATCACACCGGGTCGGCCCCGGCTGCTATTCATAGGACCCTGGGCTAATAGTGCACGGCACAACGATCTGTGCCGCGCTCTATTAACCCTTCAGACGCGGCGATCAAAGTTGATCGCGGCATCGAAAATGAAAGTAAAAGCTTCCCGGCAGCTCAGTCGGGCTGATCGGGACTATCGCTATAAAATTGCGATGTCCCGATCAGCTAGGACACGAGCAGAGGCCCCCTTACCTTGCTCCGTCACGTCCGATCAGCATTTGATTGCTCCAAGCCTGAGCTACAGGCTTGAGCAATCATCCCCCTATTACGCTGATCCATGCAAAGCTATGGCTTTGCAGGATCAGGTTAAAAGATCAGTGTGTGCAGTGTTATAGGAGCTATAACACTGCAAAAAAAAAAAAAAAAAAAAAAAAAAAATGTGAAAAGTTTATAAAAGTCATTTAACCCCTTCCCTAATAAAAGTTTGAATCACCCCCCCCCTTTTCCCATAAAAAATAAATAACTGTGTAAATAAAAATAAACATATGTGGTATTACCACGTGCGTAAATGTCCAAACTATAAAAATATATCTTTAATTAAACCACAAAAAAAATTCCAAATTCCAAAATTTTTTTGGGAAATGACTAATTTCACGGCAAAGTAGAATTGGTGGTGCAAAAAATAAGCCATCATATGAAATTTGATGTGCAAAATTGAGTTATGATTTTTAGAAGGTGATGAGGAAAAAATGAAAATGCAAAAACGGAAAAACGCTGAGTCCTTAAGGGGTTAAGAGGCCAACCCATATCTTTAAAATGAAAACTGTCAGAATAGTCACTCGCACAAACCAGTGGTACTGCGGGTGACCCTGAGGAAAAACAATGCTTAGGTCCGTTGCTCCGTTAGTCTGATATCTCCTTTCTGAATATGCAAATTAGCAGTAAGTGGCACGGGCGAGGATTCAATCCAGCCTTCGGGCACTGTGATGTCAGTGCTGTTTCTTTGGCTCTCAGCCCAGCTAATCATTAATCACCTCCTCCCTCTGCCTCCTCTGTAATCGCGTTTAATACGCATGTGCAGCTTCCTGGCTACACCTGGAAGAGGCCTCAGTGCAGTTATGAAGCCGCTCTGAGGCTGCTTCAGTTTGTAGTTAGGAAGCTGCACATGCGCAGTAAATGTGATTACAGGGAAGGGAGGAAGGGGAGAGGCAGAGGGAGGCGGTGATTAATAATTAGCTGGGCCGAGAGCCAAAGAAACAGCGCTGATGTCATGGTGCCCGAAGGCTGGATTGTAACCCCGGCCATGCCACTTACTGCTAATTTGAATATTCAGAAAGAAGGAGATAGACGAATGGAGCAACGGTTCCAGGCATTGTAAGCATCGTTTTTCTCAGCGTCACACGCACTACCAATGGTTTGTGCAGTTGACTATTCTGACAGTTTTCCTTAACATTTTATTATGACACCGACACAAAAGGGAGGAAATTCTTCTCATGAGACAGAACAGTCACCCCCTGGTCTGCTGGACTGGAGCCATCCACATATTTCTTGGGAAGGCCATTGAGCTTAATTGATTCCATGTAATTTACTTGCTTGCCTGGTCAGTCATAGCTTCCCCTAGCAAAATCAGCTGACTGGCATGGGTGTTTATCTCTGGTTGTCTTTGATAATGTATATGAATGCATGTCTTTTAAATGTATATTTATAATACAGCAGTACATTAGCAGAACAATTTAATGACAAAAGCATAACATTTCTCAATGATACAGAAAAAAAAATGTAAACATCACCAATTACGATGTAGCTAAACACATTTCTACTCTGCTCATTTAAAGCTGCACCTTGAAGAAACCTCTCTCTTCTATCTGTTTTTCTTCTGTCTCTTGGCTGCTCTCACATGCACTAAATAGATCTGCATCACTAGCTGCATTTCCTGGACTGGAGTCTATGTCCCATAGGGAATCTCCTTCACTATCCAGACAAAGGATGCTGAAAGAATCCACACATCAGATTGTACAACACTTAACATAAAGTACATACACGTTTCTTTGGAGTAAAAAAATAATCTATAAGAGACATGATTTTTCATGCAAAGCATTACGCAGAGACAATTAACAACAGTTTAAAAATGGCAGAAAACCAGAAACCTATTGGAAAGGTGTGCTACATCTAACAGGGTTTTTGCTGAAATTTTCAGGGTGTAACCATGTAGCTGTGTGCTGGGTAAACTCAAGGATATCAATCTGGATGACTATACACTGCTAGGGATTCAGAGTGTGTCCAATTAGGTCCATGAAAACGACTGCATTCAACACCTAAAGGACGCATGGTGTACATTTACACGCAGCATTGTTCAGTGTATCAAATCTAATGATTGCATGTAATAGTCCACCATGGGGACTAAAAAAAAATGGAGGAAACATTTTAAAAAGTTAATAAATGTGATTTAAACCCTTCCATAATAAAAGTTTGAATCTTTAAAGAAGATATCCCATGCGGCAAAGAAAAAAAAATACATAGCCATTTCACAGTATATTCACCTACCACCTCTCTGACATGTTTGTGATTTTTTTTTTCCGGCCCCCATTCACCGGCTTTTCAGCTCATAAATTCCAGTTACTTGCTGGTTATGGTGGCTATTTCTGTGATCTCAAAGACTACATTTCCCTGCATGCACTGCTCACATTTCCTTCTCTCAGCTGCCTGAGCAGAGAGTTTGTTACCTCCCCTAACCTATGTTAGTCACTCCCACAGCTCTGCTAGCTCACTCCCACATAACACTGAGCTCCAATCATAGCCCTAATCACAGCAGGGTGGCCACAAGGAAACAAACTAATCTCAGTGCTCAGAGAGGGACCCTGGAGTTGAAGCTGCAGTTCTCAGTGTAAAAACATTAGCAAGGAGAGGGGAGAGAATCAGCCTGTTTGCTGACGCTGCTATGATCTGAATCAGCCGGCATATAGGCAGTGCTGCTCAGCCAATCACTGCAGAACAGAGGGAGGACAGTGTGAATATTCATCAGATGGGAGGGGCTAAGGCCGAGCACAGGGAGCTCTCTGCAGCAAAGGGGTTTTCTGGGTAATTGTCACGTCACGGCCCCTGGATGCTGCTGATAACAGCCTGAATAGGGGGTCACAAGTCATGAAAACCTGGAACAGCTGAACTTCCTGTCAGAAGAATGCAGAAAAGCTTGTTTCTAAGCAGCATTGGTAATGGAAGTGATTTATAAACCTATATAACTTTACCTTCTGCACTAAAAGCTGAACAATTTTTTACTGCGAGACTTGTCCTTTAAAGGAAATGTCCGGTGCTCACTTTTCTTATTTTATCCGTTCTGGGCTGAAAAATAAAAGAAAACAAATTTTCTCTTGCCTGCCTAGGCTCCCCCGGTGCTTCGGTACAGGTGTTTGGTCCCCGGGCTGTATTCTTCTTACTTCCTGTTAGCCCGACACGTCACACAGAGCTTCAACCTATCACCGGCCGTAGCAATGTCCCGCCTCGGCCAGTTATAGGCTGAAGCTCTGTGTGACGTGCCGGGCTAACAGGAAGTAAGAACAATACAGCCCGGGGACCGAACGCCTGTACCGGGGGAGCGTAGGCAGGCAAGAGAAAGCTTTTTTTTTTTTTTTTTTTTGCAGCCCGGAACGGATACAATAAGAAAAGTGAGCACCGGACATGTCCTTTAACAATAAAAGTTTAAATTCTTTAACAAAAAAAAAAAGAACAGAACATTAAAATCTGAGTTCCATGTATAATGATTACCTGAAGACAACATGGGAATAACAGCAACAATTTCTTCCTATATAAACATCCAGGCCTCTTTTAAAGGGGTACTTTGTGGAATTTTTTTTATTTTAAAATCAACTGGTGCCGGAAAGTTAAACTGATTGGTAAATTACTTCGATTAACCTGTTCAGGACTCCGCGTGTATGCATATGCCCTGCATCCTGAGTCCATAAAGGGGTATTCCAGTCCAAAACTTTTTTTTTTTTATATATATATCAACTGGCTCCAGAAAGTTAAACAGATTTGTAAATTACTTCTATTAACTTTTTTTTGTTGTTTTCTGTCTAACTGCTCTCTGATGACTCACGTCCCGGGAGCTGTGCAGTTCCTATGGGGATATTCTCCTATCATGCACAGCTCCCGGGACATGACATCATCATTGAGCAGTTAGAAAGAAAACTTCAGAAGCTAATAACTATTGGAAGGATTAAGATTTTTTAATTTACAAATCAGTTTAACTTTCCAGAGCCAGTTGATATATATAAAAAGGAGATTTTTTATCACTTACCGTAAAATCGCTCACTCGAAGGATCCATTGGGGGACACAGACTGTGGGGGTGTATCTTGCTGTCTCTAGGAGGTGTGACACTATGGTAATAAAAAAAAAGTCACCTCCTCCCAGCAGGATATACCCGCCTTCAGGCTCTGAGCTAGTCAGTTTAAGTTCCAGAGCAATAGGAGGAGACCAATAGGGCAAAGAAAAACCCAAAACTGTCCGAGAACCAGAAGAAAAAAACACAACTGAACACACCCTCGGACAGAGAACCAAAGGAAAAAAACAAAAAAGGGCGGGAGCTGTGTCCCCCAATGGATCCTTTGAGAAAGATTTTACGGTAAGTGTAAAAAAAAATAATCTCCTTTTCTCTATCGGCTCCATTGGGGGACACAGACCGTGGGACGTACCAAAGCCGTCCCTTGGGTGGGCAGATAAGTAATCAGGCAGTCGACCGCTCCACTGCCGCCTG
This sequence comes from Hyla sarda, assembly GCF_029499605.1. Classification (NCBI taxonomy): domain Eukaryota; kingdom Metazoa; phylum Chordata; class Amphibia; order Anura; family Hylidae; genus Hyla; species Hyla sarda. The sequence continues at coordinate 84,087,855 of NC_079189.1, forward strand.
CAACACTTTACGACCCAGACTAGCATCAGCCGATGCTAAAGTATGAACTCTGAAAACCTCGAGAAAGTGTGCAAAGACGACCAGGTAGCCGCCTTGCAAATCTGCGAGGCAGAGGCTCTATTCTGGAGAGCCCAGGAAGCCCAACAGAACGTGTGGAATGAGCCACAATCCTGAAAGGAGGAATCTTCTCCTTACAGTGATAGGATTCCGCAATAGCGGACCAAATACACCGAGAAATGGTGGTCTTGGAAGCAGGTTTTCCCTTGCGACTGCCTTCCGTAAGGACAAAAAAGGAATCACACTGACAAAACGAAGAAGTGATGGAGAGATAAGACCGAACAGCCCAAAACTACATCCAGCTTGTGTAGTAAGCGCTCCTTAGGATGTGAAGGAGCCAGACAAAAGGACGGGAGGACAATGTCCTCATTGAGATGAAAGGCCGAGACCACCTTAGGCAAAAAGGAAGGAACTGGCCGGAAAACGACCTGTCCTGGTGGATCACAAGATACGGAGAACGGCAGGAAAGAACTGCCAGTTCAGACACCCTCCGGATGGAGGTGATAGCAACAAGAAACGCCACTTCCCAAGAAAGGAGGCGGAGAGACACCTCTCTAAGGGGCTCAAAGGGTTCACCCTGGAGGGCACTCAGAATCAAGTTCAAGTCCCAAGGGGGAGAAGGTGACATAAGGAGGAACAGCGTGCGACACTCCTTGCAGGAAGGTCCGGACATGAGAAATAGAAACCAGGGGCCGAAACCTGGCCTTTAAGGGAACTGAGAGACAACCCCAGTTCCAACCCCGACTGCAAAAAAAAAAAAAAAAAAAGGAGAGAAGACGGGGAACCGAGAAGGTCACCAGGGAGAAGTCCTTCACACCAACGAAAATAAAACCGCCAAGTACGGTGGTAAATTCATGCGGAGGAGGGCTTACGAGCCTAGAGCATGGTGTGAATGACTTGGGAAGAGAACCCGCAGGCCCTCAAAACCGCAGTCTCAACCGCCACGCCAACAAATGCAGCGACTGTAAATTGGGGTGGCAAGAGGACCCTGAGAGAGTAGGTCCAGGCGGAGCGGAAGGCGCAGAGGAGCGTCTTCCAGGAGCCTGACTACGTTGGCGTACCACGACCTTCGGTGCCAATCTGGAGCTACCAGAAAGGCGATGTCCTCTGCCTTGAGCTTCCTCAGTACCCATGGAAGGAGCGGAAGAGGAGGGAACAGATAAGATAGGGCGAACCCCGCCCAAGGAATCACTAGGGTGTCCACGGCCAGAGCCTGAGGGTCCCGGGACTTGGACACAAACGGAAGGATCTTCCGATTGTGCCGGAAGGCAAAGAGGTCCACGTCCAGAAAGCCCCAGAGGTCGAAGAGCTGCGCGAAGACCTCCGGATGAAGAGACCACTTGCCGGGGTCGGGTGAGGACCGACTGAGGAAGTCCGCTTCCCAGTTGAACACTCCCGGAATGTGAAACGCCGAAATGGCCGGAACCTTACTCTCCGCCCAGGTGAGAATCTTGGTCACCTCGGCCATGGCTGCCGAGCTGCGAGCGCCGCCCTATCGATTATGTACGCCACGGCCGCGGCGTTGTCCGACTGAACGCGGACAGGACGAGACTGAAGACGGGACTCCCAATGAAGAATCGCCCGTAATTCCAATATGTTTATTGGAAAAAGGGGTGCTCCAGGGGAGACCAGAGTCCCTGGACCGTCCAATCCCTGAACACGCACATATACGCAATGTCTGTGCCCCCTTACTCGCAATGGGGAAACAGTGAACCGCAGTCCGAGTCCCCACCTGAAAACGGAAAAGAAAGGGAATAAAAAAAAAATACCAACACGTCCCTATACTAGGAAAATAATAAACAGAAGACCTGGACTGGAGAATCCAGCCCATGTCCACCTCCTTCAGACACTAAGCTTAAAATGACTAGCTCAGAACCTGAAGGCGGGTATATCCTGCTGGGAGGAGCTGACTTTTTTTTTTTTTATTACCATAGTGTCACACCTCCTAGAGACAGCAAGATACACCCCCACGGTCTGTGTCCCCCAATGGAGCCGATAGAGAAAAAAGGCTTTGCCTGGAATACCCCTTTAAGGACGTGGGGCGTATGCATACGCCCGCGGGAATTCCGGTCCCCGCCACTAGGGGACCGGACCGGAATGCCTGCTGAAATCATTCAGCAGGCACCCCGGCACACCGACCGCCCTCCTCCTATCCCCTGCCATTGGTCAGAACTGATTCTGACCAATGGCAGAGCACCCCTTAATGTCGAGGGGATCGTGGGAAGAAGATGGAGGCCTTCAAAGTAGAGAGCTTCAAAGTTAGAAAAATGCTAAATTTTCAAAATTTTCATGAAATTTTGGGATTTTTCACCAAAAAAGAATGCAAGTAACACAGAAAATTTACCACTAAAATAAAGTAGAATGAGTCACGAAAAAACAATCTCAGAATCAGAATATTCGGTAAAAGCGTTTTTGCATTATTAATTCGTAAAGAGACGGTGGTCAGAATTGCGAAAAAGGGCTCAGTCAAGGTGAAGAAGGGCTTAAGGATTAAGATTTTTAAATAGAAGTAATTTACAAATCTGTTTAACTTTCTGGCACCAGTTGATTAGAGAGTTTTTTTTCCACTGGAGTAACCCTTTAAGTCATTAAATTTACTTGTGGCAGAGTCTTCCATAGATTCACTGCTATTAGAATAAAAATCTTCAAGCAATTCCAAAAAGTGTGTGAGGTCTGAGATTAGACATCACCTATTTATATATACCAAAAAAGGAGGCCAAAAGGAATGGTCATAACAAATGTAAGTCTTTATTACAAAAATTACTTAAAACAATCCAACATATTAAAACAACTACATAAATGAGAAAAATGGTGGTTGCACATACAGAAGAAAAAGAGAGATGAGGATATCACATATAGCACCTACTGATAGTATAAAGACCGGCCACACCATATACCCCACCTACAGGTATTGTATGGGGGGTATATGGTGTGGCCGGTCTTTATACTTTGATTCATGACCTTACTGCTTTCCAGCCTCTACCCTTGTATTATACATTATGTACCATTATTTGAGTTACTGTTGTGCCATCTCCTTTATCATCAGACATATCACTTATCAGTGATTGTGTCTTAGTTCTTCACCTATCACTATATAGGTTGCTAAACTATCAGTAGGTGCTATATGTGATATCCTCATCTCTCTTCTGTATGTGCAACCACCATTTTTCGCATTTATGTAGTTTTAATATGTTGGATTGTTTTAAGAAATTTTTGTAATAAAGACTTACATTTGTTATGACCATTCCCTTTGGCCTCCTTTTTTGGTGTATATGTATTAGTGGCCCATGGTCTGTTACGGAGACAGTGCGCTTAATTTTTTTCTATGTGTTGATCACCTATGTATCTATAACTTCCAGGAAATAATTTCAGCTGGATTTTCCCCTTTAAACCTTTGGCTCACCAATGGTGAACCTATGCATATTCCTGGAAATCACTTTCCTTACAAGCATTAGTGATCAGGTAACACAGAACTGCTAGCATGTTTCTGAAGCAACAGCTGATACCTTTAAAGCAATTGCCCAGAGACGCAATTTTACATTTTGAAGTGCTCTGGGTGGCAGTAAAAAACTGCTTACCAACTGCTAATGCCATTCCAGCTGTTTAGAGCTTACTGTTCTCCATCCCAAGAGGAAATGGCTGATCAGCCAATCCCTAGCTAAGGTAGGTCAATGCTGCGGAGAGTAATCGCCTAAGGGGGAATTCCCTATATTTGGGACAGAATTTACAGACACCGCTCTGCCATTGTTCATGGGTTGTGCGCCATTTGAATGGAACAGAGCTAAAATTAAAAAAAACTTCCGTAACAAGAAAACAGGTATCTGGCACATCTAACAAACTCCTTTCATATGACTCTTCAGTGTATTTGTATGATGTATGGTCCCGTAGCAGCCAGACAGACCATCAGCCAAAGGTAGTTCTCTCTATAAAGAAATCGCACAGTCTGTATATAGCACCCACAATAGTAGAAAGTAAATCTGGCACTCACCAGATTGTAGATCTTGTTGTAGAGACTTTATTTCGATATGGTCCAAAACACATCAGTGAAACAAAAGCAGGATGGACGGACTAACAAACACAGGGTAATTTCACGAGCGACAGGGCAGTTTCACACAACTGCAGTGGCAAGGGAATAACCCTGTGTTTGTCAGTCTATCCTACTTTTGTTTCACTGATGTGTTTGTGACCATATCGAAATAAAGTCACTACAGCAAGATCTACAATCTGGCGAGTGCCCTATTTACACTCACACTATTCTTTGAAGAAAGTTTTTCTAATTTGGTATAACCCCATAATCCGAACCAAACCTGGATAAACTTGTGATAGAAAATAAATATCTTGCCTTTGTAAATCCATTTGTCTTTGTGCTTTTTTGGCTGTTCCATCTTGCTGTTTTGGTACCTTTGCGTTGCTTGTCTCCATTCCTGCAGCACTTCCTTGACTGGCTGCCGCCCTCTTACGTCCTCTTCCAGATGGCTTGCTCGATTCATTTTTTGCTGCACTGCCCTGAGACTCTGACTTTGGTGGCCGTCCTCTTCTGGGCTTGGGTGGTGCTGTTGGCGCTACATCGTCTGTCTTTTTCTCCTCAGCCTCTTTATGAATATTTTCTGACCCTGGCGAAGCTGCTGGCCTTTTTTTGCCTCTTTCTCCACCAATATTAGGATTAACTATCTGATCTGAAATCACCTCCTGGCAAACAAAACACAAGTGTAAAACAAGAAAGTCCCCCAAAAATTTTTTTTAAAAATATTTCTCTGTATATTGCCAGACAAAAGTGGTAAGGTTTCCGTACCTTGTTAACAACATCACATTTTACTGGAGTGGAAGAGATCAATCTAACTGGATGCTCCTCATTTTCACTTACACAAATTTCCGATACTTCTGTGGTCTGATCCCTAAAAGAAATGAATAGTTGTTAATGAAACAATATGAGCAAACTAGTACATGTAGCGAAGTCCTAAACATAAAAAAAAAAAAAAAAAAAAAAAAAAAAAAAGGCATAAACCAACCCCTCTCCCGTGTACATGCAGAGCCTGTAACAGAAACAGTTACCTATACATAATAACCTCGTCATTAGGTATAACTAATCTTTGCTTGCACATATTTAGTCATAAAAAAATATAAAAGGTCTTATTTTTACCTTTGCCGTAAAAGAACAGTAGGATCAGATTCTGAAATGACACTAGTATTACTAACATCAGGTACAGAACTTCTGTGATAAGGCCGCTTGCCGGTAGCAGAAAGAGGCTTATTCAGTGCACCAAGGACAGTTGTTGGTTTTGGCTACAGGAGAGGTAAAAATGTGAGGAAACATAAGATACACGAAGGATAAAATATTTCGTTGTTTGGGCATGTTTTAGCATTTTTTTCAGACAATTTTATTAAAATCTAATTCAATAACGGCTTTTGCATGTAAACAGTTTAAAAAAAGATTTTTTTTGTACTCATTGTAAAATCTCTTTTGTAGCCTTCATTGGGGGACACCTTACTGATGGGTATATGCTCTTGCCACTAGGAGGCGCTGACACTAGGAAAAAAAGTTGTCTCCTCCCTGGCAGGATATACCCGCCCACTGGAAGTGAGGTAATCAGTTTTGTCACAAAGCAGTAGGAGAAGCCAACCAAGAACATGTCCGAAAGACCCTAGAACAGAATTTTAGATAAATAAAAAAAAACAAAAAAAAAAAACAAGAACCGGATAGGTTCATCTGGACGAAGAGCGAAGAAATGGGTGGGTGCGGTGTCCCCAAATGAAGGCTACGAGAAAGATTTTACGGTGAGTACAAAAAAAAAAAATCTCCTTTTCTCGGTCACTCTTCATTGGGGGGGAACACCATACTGATGGGACATACCAAAGCCGTCCCCTAGGGTGGGAAAAATTACCACCAGAGAAAAGGAATCTGTCCCGAGACCGAACTAACGTGTCCCCAAGGCCTGCAGAAGAGCCCCCAGGCCAGAGACAAATTAGGCCAAGAAATTGGGCTCCCGGAAGACCCCCCGACCATGGACCATTAAGAGAGACAAGAAAGATCTGGTGTGTGAGAACAAGGATCTATACAGCTGCAGACTCGAAAAACCCCTGTCCCAGGGGCCCACCATGAGTTCCCGGAAGGAGACAGGAGACAGTAGACGGGCTGGTGTAACCCGGATGACTTGAACTTCTAACTCGGGAGGACATGAACCCCCAAAAGAAGAAGGGAGCGGATCGCACAGAAAAGGGATATCCCGGGTACTGGAGAGACAGACATGGAAACTAGAGATGTCCGATTCACCTGGAGGATGAACTCTTAAATCAAACTGCCAAGGAACAAGCTTAACACAACAAAGGGAACATCCCAGAACACTGGAGCGGCCGACAAGGGAAATGAAGGATCCTGAGTCACCTGGAAGACTCATACGTGAAGAGTAAGGTAAACAGACGTCCGCAAAAACTCTCCGGACGACAAACTTCCTTGTGGAAACATTAAGTGCCACCAAAAGGGATTGCGGAGGAGCCCAGGTTGGAACACTACACATGCCCGAGACCTCAACCATCAACAAGGCCCAAGGACCGGAAGAGCTGCCAGAAAAGGAAGGCACACCACAGCAGCCTAGGACAGAGACCAAGCCAGGGACTAACCGGTCTTGGATCCCAGTGGCCCAAGCGCACCAGAGCACTGCTAAGAAACGTCCCGCCAGGTCGGGAACGGAGGGGCAAACAAAGGAGGACCCAGTCGGGACCCTCAGGTGCTGGGCACAGGAAAGTTACTCCAGAAGACTATGGTGACAGTGCAGTAAAACTGACAGACAAAAGGGAAGGAAGAACACACCCTTCCAGGGAGATCATGCGAAGGTAGGAGAAGAGCAATGGCAGGACACGAACAACAGACTGTGGGTTAGACCAGATGTCACTGGCTATACAAGATAAACTTCTCCAACAGAGGAGAGAGTCAAGGCTGTGTGAGGAGCAGAAGATAACCAAAAACAAAAAAAAAAAAAAAGAGCATGGCTGCAAAGGTGGACAGGAAGCACACAAGCCTAGACAGTAATAGGCCCTGGTGATCACTCCCAGCAAAAAACAAGGGCCCAGCCAGATACCCCAACTATATAGTGGGAACAGAGAAAGGGCATCATCTTGGCAGCAGAAAAAGCTCATCAAAAATAGTCCCCCTAGAGAAGGGAAAACAAGGGTGGCCGAGATGAAACTCCGGTACTGACCATGTCAAGCACCCTGATACCCGTACCCCCTGTGGAAAGGGAAGTAGCAGGTGCGCCAAGCACAATAGGAGCAGAGCCATGGGACCAGGACTGGGAGGATGTGGCCCCCAGGCCCAAGCGATAACCCATAGCTGTATGGAGGTGCCACCTCGTGTCCCCAGGGCGATAGGAATCCTGCACACTGGAGCTGGGCAAACATACGAGACGTTTGGAGAGCCAGTCCGGAAGATGACTAAGGCAGCAGAGTAGGTGCCTGAGCCACCCAGGACAGAAACCTTGGAGGTCCCTGAAGATATAGGGAGGGGCAGAACTGACTGTTGCCCCCGCAGGCACCATGCCAGAACCGAAGTGCTCAACAGAAGTGCGGAAACAAAATCCCAGGAAGCCCTGAGGCACATCCCACCAAACAGAAGGACAGGTGGGCTCTACACTGACCGAGCAGCCTTATATGTAGAGACACAGACATGGGACCTCCCGATCGTAGTGGGGTATCAAGAGTGCAGACACGAAATAAACCGCAGACATCCAAGGGACCTGCAGGAAGGGAGGTATGCCTCTAGCAGACCAACACTGCAACCTTAGGAAGGGGAAAAGAGTGAAGCTGCTGTGGCTGAGAAAGTCCCTGGAGCCTGCAGAAAAAACCCCATACCAGATTTCCTAATGGTGCCACACACCAAGACTGCAGGTGCAGAATCAAGAGAAAGAATGTATGAGGAGCAGGAAACATGCAGACACCGTTGGACCTTAAAGGAAGAAAAGGTCCCATGACCCCACCGAGACACACTTTGCAGAAGGTCACCTGGAAGAGACACACCGGACTGCCGCCGCGGGATCAGCAGAAATGAAGGTGGTGACCTGGTGGACCAGAAAAACATGCAGACAGTCAAGATATGTGGCATAGGGACCATGGCCATTCCGGTCCCGCATACTGAAACACCCAGTGAAGAGAGATCCCAGCCTTCAGACAGTAGCAGGCATGCAGAGAGTAACCTGGTAAAGTAGGGAACCCTACAAACCAGCATGTGGTGCAATGTAGAAGGCCCACCCCAGGAGACTCACTCGGAAAAAACCCTTGGCAGTGGGTTATACCAGAACCACCGTCCACGGTGTGGAAAGAGTATGGCAGGTGACCCGACCTAGTAGTAGGCCATGCAGAAAACAGTCTGGCCGACAGGAATAGTAGTCCTGAGTGCACAGGGTCAAGCCATTCAACCTCCCCATAAAGAGGGGAACTGGAGTGCGGCCCATCCAACGGGCGACCTGGTGGTGTAGAAGACCCAACAGACAAAGGACTGTCTGACTGGTATGAATCCTGTGTATCTAAAGGGACCCTCCTCCAGCAGTAAGGTACGGGAAACCTGGCTATGTCTGCGGCAGTCCAGAGATCAGAGACCGAAGGCGGCGGAAACTGTGCGTACAACAGCCTGGTTGAACAAGAACACCTCCAGGTGCTGGCGAAAAAGGGAACAGTTAGAATAACTGTGCCCCTGTGTCATAGGTGGGAGGGCAGGGAGGCCAAGGAGATATGGATAGAAACCTCACCTTCCTTGGAGATAGGGGAAAGCTGGGGAGCTGTGGAATGCATCCCTGTTATCCAATAGGGTCCGCAGAATAAGATACATCAGCCGTGTAATGTGTGACAGGAGGCAGAGGAAACCATGCAGACCACTGTCAGGATTACTGGTATGGGTCCATAGTATACAACGGGTCACTCCATGGGACACCTTGCTCAGTAGTGAGGTACCGGAACTCTGGCCGCACATACATCAGCTGTATAATGTGTGACAGGCGGCAGAGGAAACCATGCAGACCACTGTCTGGCTTACTGGTATGGGTCCATAGAAGACAACAGGTCACGCCATCAGACACCTTGCACCAGATACAACAGTTGTGTCATGAGAGAGGCGGCAGAAGAAACCACACAGACACAGTCTGGCCTACTGGAATGGGTCCATAGTAGACAACAAATCATTCCTTCGGACACCACGCACCAGCAGTGGGGTACCAGAGCTCCAGCCACGACATGAGAGACTACTGTCTGGCATAGAGATATCAGGACCAAACCATGCCCACGCAGGAATACCCCCATGGAGATCCTCCGCTGAATGTGGGGAACCACTTTCATCGGAGGGCGGAGCTACAGCCACCATGATTCCCTGAACTCCCGCCGGTTGAAAATCCCGCCGGGGAAGGATGGCACAGCACCCTGGCAACCCCCCACCAGTTAGGAGATGCAGCCGAAGTTGCATGGATAAAAGAGCGAAGGTTAACCCCTCACTGCCCAGATCCCAAAAGGGACATATGCTCACTCTCGAAGACTTCGACCAGCTGGGGCCACCTGCCTTAAGCCAGCTCAGAAGGCAAACAGGGGCAAATGGAGCACCCAGAGTACACCGCCAGGCGCTGGTTGATGGCGAGGAAGGGTTAACGGCTCATCCAGCAATGCACCGTGCCCCTAGCTTGCAGGTGGGGGACCAGGCAGCGCCATGCTCCAGTCGCCCCACGCTAGAAAAAAACAACAAAGGAGAGAAAAACTAAACTTTAGTCTGTAACTAGGAAAAAAACTAGTGAAAAATGACCAGGTCTGGGGAGCTCCCTAGTGTCTTGCCTCCTGCTGACACTAGCTAAAACTGATAACCTGCTGTCCGGGATTATTTTCTAGGGTCCTTCAGACTTATTTCTTGGCTTCTTCTACTGCTTTGTGACAAAACAGATTACCTCACTTCCAGTGGGCATGTATATCCTGCCAGGGAGGAGACGACTTTTTTTTCCCAGTGTCAGCGCCTCTTAGTGGCAAGAGCATATACCCATCAGTAAGGTGTCCTCCAATGAAGAGCGACCGAGAAAAGCTATTTGCTAGGCTTGTCTACTGCCATGTATGCAATTTCTTATTGATTTATTACAGGTTTAGAAAAGGTAAATAAAGTCTTCAAGATTACCTTTCCCGTTAACAGATGTATCCGTGTTTCTTCAGATATGTAGCTCTTGTCATTGCAAAAATCCTGTGAAATATAGGACCATATGTTAATCTCTTCCAAAAACTAAGAAAAATGTAAGAAATTTAATGTTTATACAATGTAGCATACAGTGGAAAAACTTTTATATTGAAATAGAGAAAGATCCTTGCGATTAACTATGTACAAGTCCTGAATGGCTATGTAGGTCATCCACTGCTTCAATTTTTATACTACGGAATTATGGGAAGGATTTGAGCAATTATTCATATGATGAGCAATTATTCATATGATGATTAATTTATTCTATTTACACAAATTGACTAAATGACTTGCCTTCCATGATCTGTTAATGATAGTAAAAAGAGAAGGTGGTGGGAACAAAATGAAAAAAAATGAACACATTTTAAAAAGCTCAGAATTACTACCTTGTCGGGCTGCGTAAAAAATCTACTTGGCAACATAGGTTCCTTGGGTGCTTCAACAAGGGTGATGGCAATTTTACTATTCATAACACAAAGAGCCACATCGCAGACCGTATACAATTTCTAAGGGGGGAAAAAAAACAGTGTGTAATACAACTATTTTCTCACAAAACTTAGATTTTTTTTTACTGAAAAATAAGTAAAAGCAAACACTGCAAAACATTGGGGAAGGGCGACTAACATAACAAGTTGTGTCAAGTAGTATTTTTGTCTAGAGTGCAGAAGCTCTCAGGAATTTTAAGAGAGGCACCAGATGGATTGCCATGAGCAACATATCTGACATTATAAATGTACTACCTATACAAATATTTCACTAATTCAGAAGTCATTTACTGTGCTATGCCGTAATCTAAATAGTTAAGCATTATACTGTAGTACGGTGTTGTGGAGTGCTAAGGCTACGTTCACACTGCCAGCAGTCTGAAGCCAGTTATTTTAGGAACAAGAGAAGCCAGAGGAAAAAAAATTGTGCTTGCGCCTTCTTTTTCTCCGGCTCTTCTCCAAAAATAATGGCGGCTATAGAATACAAACTAACATGTCAATGGCTGGAAAAACTGATCAATCAGAATGGGCATTTCACTGGTAAAAAACCCCTGTATTACTGAAGTGCATACACTGAATTCCTGTCTGGTAGTGCCTCCCTACAGTACCGGGTAGTACTACATGTTCTGTACTATTTACATGTCCCACTGTTAGCTTCTCCTTTTGACACCATGTGAGGGTGGCTCCATTTAACTTTTTTAGGACATTGCATGTACTTGTACAGGACCCTGAAGAAGTTCCTGTCCTCTACATAGACCAGTGTTTTACAGCTCCCAGCAGATCTTTCTTTTATATGTAAGGACTTGCTTTATCTGTATTAGTTATCTACTTATTTTTCTTTTTTCTTTTTCTTATTAATCCTTTTTCTTATTTTTGGATGACATTGATCTCAACATACAATGGTTTCAACATACAATGGTCGTCCTGGAAACAATATTGTAACTTGAGAGACCACTGTATAGTGCAGCACACAATTTCTATGGCTCCATGCAAAAAACAAGAGGCATATAGAAATACAACAGGACATCATAGATTTCGATGGATATTTCTAGAACTTACATAAAGCCATTATACGGCAGTGCACACAAGTTCTAAAAGTGTTTTGACCACAGTAACATAACAAACACTCACTTCATTTGCTTTAGGATCATCAGGACATTGGGCATCCCGTGTCTGTTTGATGCTCTCACACATTTTCTTCATGAATAAATGACTGTTGTTTTCATTCTTGGCCATTAAGACTTCAAGCATGAACCAAAGGCACCTGCATCAGGAAATATGAGTATAATAAGTGTTCAGCAAAAGCTGGAATACTCAAAGTTCTAATACAAACAGATAAAGATGTATTATAAAAAGGCCAATTCTTTTCAAACAAGTAAACTAAAAGGAGATTTTGTGGATACAGAGACAAAAAAAATAAAACGACATGGACGCACATCCACGATATGCACAAATGATCCAACGCTTCTCAGCAATATATATATATCAAACAATATATATATATCAAACAGGTCGTTTGTGTACTTTATGATTTTTGTGGATGTGCGACCATGTCTTTTTTTGTCTCTGTATCCACATAAAAGGAGATTGTTTTTGTACTCACTATAAAATCTCTCTCTCGTAGCCCTCATTTGGGGACACCTATACTGATGGGTATATATGCTCTTGCCACTATGAGGCGCTGACACTAGGGAAAAAAAAGTCTGCTCCGCCCTGGTAGGATATACCCGCCCACTGGAAGTGAGGTAATCTGTTTTGTCACAAAGCAGCAGAAGAAGCCAATAAATAAGTCTGAAGGACCCTAGAAAATAATCCCGGACAAAAAAAAAACAATAACCGGAAAGGAGTATCCAGACAAAAAATGAAGAAATGGGTTGGTGCGTGTTCCCCCAATGAAGGCTATGAGAGATTTTACGGGGAGCACAAACAAATCTCCTTTACTCAGTCGCTCTTAATTGGGGGACACCTATACTGATGGGGCGTACCAAAGCAGTCCCCTAGGGTGGGAATAACAACCACCAGAGAAAGGGCATCAGTCCAGAGACCAAACCCACTCGGCCGTAAGGCCTGCAGACTAGATCCGGGGGCAAGAGACAACAGAGGTCCAGAAACTGAGCTCCCGGAAGATCCCCCGTCCATGAAGATGGACTAGGACACCAAAGGAAGAGACCATCCATTGCAGAGATTCTAACCTACAGTCCAGATAGAGAGCCAAGAAAAGGGCGACTAGGAAGCCAGATTGGCCTGGAACCATCAACTCCAAAAAAACACAGAAGACAGAGTGCTAGCCCGGCTGGAAAACAAAAATGGAAAGGGGACAAACAAGAGAACCCTATCCAGAATCAACTGACTCAATAGAACATAGCAGAAAAATGCCACGGAGAGCAGCGCACGCCTGAGCAGAAGGCGGGCACAGGTGGTGAAGACCAGAAACCACTGGAAAGAGATGGAAACCGGTTCGAGAGAGGACTGGTACCAAAGATCAATGCCCTAAAGATCTGCAGACCCAAAACACCTGTCCCAGGGGCCTGCCACAAGCATCCAGGAGGTGAAATTAGCTTGACTGGTGTAATCCGGATAACCGGCCCGCCGTCCATCTCGGAGGGATATGGACTCCGAAGGAGACTGAATGTAATAACTGCAAAGGAGCATCCAGGAACACTGGAGTGACACATGGGAACTAGATGTTCCTGAGTCACCTGGAGGATTTACAAAGAAGAATAAACAGCTAAGAAAGGAGTGGAAGACCCTAAAAAGGAGCATCCCGGAACACCGAAGTGACTGACATGGGAATTAGAGGCTCCTGAGACTCCTGGAAGACTTACACCTGAAGGGTAAGTAAACCCAACGTCCATGAAACGTTCTTGGTGACAAACCTCCGTGTCGAGACAAGAAAGTGTAGTACAGAAAGACCGCCCCAAAAACCATCGCGAGGAAGTCTGGGCAGGATCGCTACACATGCCCGACACCTCCACCATCACCAAGTCCCAAAGAACCAGGAGGACCAACCTAGAAAATAAGGCAAGCTGCAGCATCCTAGGACAGGGTAAGAGACAAGGAGACTAACTGGTCCTGGACCCTAGCGTTCCGAGCGGACCAGAGCACTCCGAAGTAACATCCCGTCAGGACGGGAACCAAGGGGGAAACAAAAAGGGAACCTAGATGTGATTTCCAGTTTCTAGGTGGCTAGACCAGCTGTCGCCAAGCCATACATGATTGCATAAACTCCTCCAACAGAGGATAGCGCCAAGGCTGCATGAGCAGCAGCAGATAACCAAGAAACAGGAAGAGAGGCAGGCAGAGATTGGGCAGTAAGCACAAAAGCATAGACAGCAAAAGGCTCTTCTGAATGCTCCAGCAAAAAAAAAAAAGAAAAAAAAAAAAGGCCCAGCCAGATATATATCGTGGGAAGAGAGAGATGGCTCCATATTGGCAATAGAAAGCACCCAGCGAAATAGTCCCCCGAGCGGAGAGGAAAAAACAAGGGGTGGTCAAGATGAAACTCAGGCACTGACCACGTCAAGCTCCCTGATCCCCATACCCCCTGAGGAAAGGGGATTGTCAACGTGCGCTGCCAGGCACTGTAGGGGCAGGGAAATACCGCCACAACGGGAGAAAGTATTGGGTGGACGTAGCGCCAAGGAACTCTGCGACAACATATCGAGGCCCCATGTCAGAGCGCAGAGGTGCTCAACCGCTGCAGACCTGTGGAAAAAAAGATCACAGGAAGGCCCGAGGCACACCCACCGACAGAAGGAAAAGTGGGAATTCGGTCGAGGGCACCCAGCGGTAGGGAAGAACACTCACCAATTGTCTCCCCAGAATCTTCCAAGGGACCGTGAAATCCCTGGCAAAGACACTCCACGGCGGATTCTCCCTGACAACCTAGCAGAAAATAGGTATGCCTGAGGCGACTCAATGGAATTTGCCCTATCAGGTACTGTACAAGGTGACAGATTCAAATAAAGGGTACCCCATATACAGTGGTCCCTCAACATACAATGGTAATTCGTTCCAAACGACCCATCGTTTGTCGAATCCATCGTATGTTGAGGGATCCGTGCAATGTAAAGTATAGGAAGTTATACTCACCTGTCCCCGCCGCTCCGGACCGCGTCCTCACCGCTCCCGATGCTGTTCCCGCTGCTCTGGTGTCTTCTTCGGGATCCTCTGGCTTCTTCCGCATCTTCTGCAGGGTCCGGGACTCGCTTTCTGGTGACGTTATTACGCTGCTGCGCCGGCACAGCGTGCGTAGTGACGTAATAACGACGACGGAAAGCGAGGCCCGGACCCTGGAGAAGATACAGAAGACGCCGGAGGATCACAAAGTGGACCCGGAGCAGCGGGGATAGGTGAGCGAACCTGTCCGGGATGCTTAAACTGCTATCCGACAGCAGCTTAAGCATTTTGCGCTGTCGGATAGCAGTTAATGCTATGGCCCCGACATATAAAAGCATTGTATGTCGATGCAGACATCAACATGCGATGGCCTCTTAGAGGCCATCGTATGTCGATTTTATCATATGTCGGGGCAATCGCATGTCGGGGGATTACTGTACAGTCCTTGGAAAGAAGCCTGGCTGAAATGAAATGAATCTGATAAAAACAGATCTTACAGACATGTAATAGCTATTGGATGCTACAAGCAATAGACATTAAGGGCAATTCAATTATTGACCACAAGAGGCTGCCAAACGCCACCAAATGGTCTGAGAGACCAGCATTCGAGATTTACTTTTTTTTCAATTGAACTAAAAAAGTAGAAAAGAGGCATGGGGAGCAAGGTGCCCTGTGTTGTTACTGCCTGCATGAACTCCTCAGCGACATGGGCTAGGACGCTCACAGCATGTGCAGGACACATGCGGGCAGTCCATGGAGCGGCAACGGGACAAAGCAGCGCACTATAGAAGCACCTGCTAAGCTGCCACACGTCTCTGAGCCAGGGGACAAGAGCGGGCTGGCTGGAAGAACTCCCACCGGGCTGTCAAACACCATAATCCCCTCAGACATCCACACATACTCACCCCTTGATATCTTCAGCGAGCATTAGGCCACACTGCATCATGCCAGGCTGCCATAGCGAGGCGAGCAGGGGCATTGGGGGATGCAGACCCAGGGTACAACCTCCAGGCGGTGGCAGTTAGCGATAAGGGGTTGACGGCACATAGTTATGTTCCATGCCCCTTTTTCACATGTGGGAGATCAGGTAGCGCCATGCTCATGTCGCCCAACCTACGATAAAAAAAAAAACAAAGGAAAAAAAACCTAACTGGACATAACTAGAAAATAATAAAATAGACCAGGTCTGGTGAGCTCCCAGATCTGTGTCTTGTCTCCTACGGACACTAGCTAAAACTGATTACCTCATTTCCAGTGGGCGGGTATATCCTGCCAGGGAGGAGCAGACTTTTTTCCCCCTAGTATCAGCACCTCCTAGTGGCAAGAGCATATAGCCATATAGTATAGAGTATAGGTGTCTCCCAATGAAGAGCGACCAAGAAAAAAGTGTTCCAAAAACTGGGAAGTTGTGACTGCTTCCTGGAAACTTACTCTTTGATATCACGGAGTTGGTCAATATCCTGAGGTTTAGTAAAATCTGGATCATGAGCCAGAAGATGAATCATATATGGTACAACATATTCCGGCAGGAGAGACAAAAGTTTTTCTGTAAAATACAAATCACCAGTGTGTCATAATATTTCAAACAGCAGGGTTGCAGAAAGCTTGTCCCAGTTATTGCATATACAGTAATCCCTCAACTTACAATGGCCTCAACATACAATATATAACTATTCACATTCATGGAAAGATCACACTCTGTACAGTCGTTGAATGAAGCTACACTTCTCCAGCCATTGATACACCTGATAGGAAGGGGAGTAGTTAAATGTAAGGAGTGTCAAGTCCAGAAAGTGGTATCAAATAACGTCGCTGAATGGGTGGTGCTGCTCGTGTGAGTAAGTCCGAACAGTACATGGTATCCTCTTGAAGAAAAGTACAAATGGAGCACTCACCTCATGAATGTCAGCCAGACACGTACTTTATTGATCCACGGGGTACAGACACATAGGGGGGCAGAACAGATAGTGCAGACGGGGGTGATTCAAACAAACGGGCGACAGTCCGTATCGCGCTTTACACGATTCGTCAGGCCCTTGGTGCGTGATGACGTCAGACAGGTAAGTTTTATAGCCCAGTCAACATGTCACCAAGGTAACACTGTATATACCACCTAAAAAACCAGTGAAAAGTCTGAGCTAAAAACAAGATACAGCAAGGTAAATCAAAAGGCATGTATAAGACATTTACAGTAATGCAGCATATTCTTTTTCAATAAGACCTAAGGATCCATTGGGCTTCTTTCTGTAGAAGAAGCAGAGATCTGTTTTTTACTTTTTGGGCAATTTCGATCCTCTCCAAGGCAGAAAAGTTTAGTGTATCAGGACTACTATTATGGACCATTTGCATGTGGGAGATGAACTTAGTAGCTCCCGTGCTGTCCTGAGGGATCCAAAGTGCTCTCTAATCCTATGGAAAAGTGGGTGTTTAGTTTGACCTATATAAAATAAACTGCAACTACAAATGAGGTTGTATACAACGTGATCTGACCTGCACGTAATGCACTGTTTGACGAACACAGTGTAACTTCCCAGTTTGATCTCTTTAGTATTGGAATTATGTTTACAGAAAGAACAGGAGCCGCATTGGAAATTCCCTATGTGTCTGGTATCCGTTAGCCCGTCTGAACGGGCTTTCAATTTTGTGGACCTGCGTTTCTTGATGTAATCTCTTATGGTCTGATTCCTTTTGTATGTGATGACTGGTGGTTCTTTGGTTATTTCTTGAATATCTTTATCTGCCTGCAGCATGTACCAGTTTTCCAGGATAGTGTTTTTAATTTTTTTGTTCAAAGGTGTATTTCTAAAAGAAAACACTACTCTTGCGATTTTTATTTTTGGCTCTTGTTCTAAATAGATTTTCTTTTAGAATACTGTCCACTCTGGATCTCGCTTTTTTTGACTACCTCAGACTGATAGCCTCGCTCTAAAAACCTAGTTTCTAATTTGTCTGCTTGTTTAATATAGAGTTCCCTGTCTTTTGTTATATTTTAATTAATTGACTATAGGGAATACTATTTCTTGTGGTTTCTGGATGCGAGGAATGATAATGTAGCAAGGCATTTTTAGATGTAATTTTATTTTGAGTTTATTGTCTACCACCTCAATTTTCACGTCTAGGAACTCAAGGGATTGGTTCCCGAATTCTGATGTAAATCTCATGTTAACTGTGTTGATATCATTGACGTAAGACAGAAATTCATGGAACAAAACCTCCTCTTCTGTTTCTTGTGGATTTATCTGCAGTAAATACCAATCTGGGTTATTAGGATTGGTGGGGAACAATATATTATTTACGGTCAATTTATATTGATTGGAGCTTCTCCATTATTTTAGATGTGGGGTAACTTTTTAATTTTCCATACACTTTCTCATCCCCTAGCTGTCTGTTCGCTTCTACATCATGATCTGCCTTGTTGCAAACAACAACTACCCATCCCCCTCCCCCCTCCTTGTAACCAACAAATCTCTCTCTGCCAACCACTTAAGGGCTCTTTGCTCATCCAGGGTGATGATAAACTTAGAAGGTGGGTAATTCCAAAAGAGATCTATGGAGCTGCCTGGGGCAACAGGATGGTTTAAGGTGAAGGGGTTAGCACCTAAAAAGAAGTCCTCTTCAAACATCTGGTAGCTAAACGGCTCATTCAGTTTAACCCTTTATTGAGTGCAGATAAACAATGTTCAGTGAGATTGACTACAATGTTTGCGGTCTGAACTAGCGCCAAGTCACTGACTTCCTCTTGTACGGGAATTTCTTAGTTTTTTTTCTCCTTTCCCCTCTACAGGTTTTCCCCCTAAAGGGATAGCTGTCAGGATGGTGTTTCTCTCAGTAGAGGTTTGTTGCTCCATTTCATCAGAAAGACTTGACTCAGACTCTGTTGTAAGGTAGTCTGTGCCTTTAGTTTTTATTTTTTTTATTTTCTCTTTTTCTCCCTTTAGATCCGGCTCCTTTCATTTTATTTGGACGGTTTTGATTCCAGGTGAATGTTTGACCAAGCCGAAAGGAATCTAGCCCTCTCAATTTCTTTAATGTTGGATTGTAGAGTAGTTAGTTTTAGTTAAAATTTTTGCCGAAATTCAGCAAATTGCTGCTCCAATATGGCTTTACATAATTCTTCTGTTTTTATGTATTCCTCCTAATTTTTTTCCAGTATTAGATTTTGCAGATTAAGAGAATGTATAACATGCAGATCATCCCATTTATTTATGAAGGCTTGATAGTCAGTAAATTGTGACGACACTTTGTACACTCTTAAGCCTCTTTGTGTGCGCTTCTGGTCGGCATATGCCTTTAAGGAGTTTATGGTCCAAAAGACCCACATTTCCTTTTCGGCTAGAGTTGTTCCTTAAACTGATTACCTGGAGCTCTTCTTGCTGTTTGATTTACCTTGCTGTGTCTTATATTGGTTGTTTTTAGCTCACAATTTTCACTTTTTTTTTTTTTTAAGTGTTAATAGGTGTTGTATACAGTGTTATCTAGGTGCAGAGATGTGGAATGCCTATCGCCCGACGTCCGGGACATGCAGGTGAATTGTTTCCGGCCCATAGCCCTGCTTCGGGAAAGCAGGGCCGGACCTGACAAGCACGGCGGTGCTCAGCAGTCTGTATGGAGTTGGCTCCCAACTCCTGCCCACTCCATACTCTACTGCCCTCAGCTGTTCTCAGTAGCCGGGGCCGCTGCTAATAGCCAGCATGCGGCTGGCTATTAAGCCCTTAGATCGCCGCAGGTCAAAGCTGACAGCGGTATCTAAAGGGACATGTGGATGCTCCCTGTGGGCTAAAATTCAGAACTTTTTTGAATATTTTTAAATTGGTAAAACATGACGAAAACTATACAAATCTGCTATTTCTGTAATCAGGCCGGTCTACAGTATCAAAACAACATGTTAGTTAAACCACAAGGTAAATTGTGTAGAAAAGAAAACCACCAAGTTTGCTAAATTATCTTTTACTATTTCAATTTCACTGATATATATATATATTTTTTTTTGGTTCAGAGAATATGTTATTGAAAAATGAAAAGGTATCATAGTAGATAGTTACGGGGAGAGGAGGAATAAATGAGTGTAAAAGCGAAAATTGGCCAGGGCAAGTGGATCGTCTGAGGGACAAGTAGATTTTGCTCCGTTTTAGTCCCGTGGACAAGTAGTTTTTTTTTTTAAATTTCCACACCCCTGTAGGTGACAAGTTGACTGGGCTATAAAACTTACCTGTCTGACGTCATCACAAACCAAGGGCCTGACTAAGCGCGCAAAGCGCGATACGGACCGTCGCCCGTTTGTTTCTTTTTTATTCCTCAGCACACTCACCATTAGCCGTTGGGTTTTGTTTGATGTATTCTCTTCGTATACTTATGTTCTTGAGCAAGCATTGTCTGGCATGGGCCCGTCTTTCTTTCACTGGATCCTTGGCACAGAGTGCAAATATTGCCATATACTCAAGTGGGAGCTGCAGCTTAACCAGTGCTTTGTGCAGCTTCTGTGCAAATATCTGTCGAACCTGGTAGCATTCATCCTGCAAGATGGACACATTAGTCCCCGCCATTAGCAATTTGTAAAAATATTCTTTAATATAGAATTATAACTCATGCAAGGTAAATCGAGGGTATACAAGATGGCTAACTTGACAAGAGTCAAACCTAAGATTGATGCCTTGACCTTTAGAACAGTTAAGTTATAACCACAACCTATAGATAGGAATTGCTGAGGTTAAAGGAATGTATAAACATACTATTCTAGGATAGTCAGGTTGAAACTACAGGCCTACCATATTTGTAAGGGTAGTAATGTCCAATCAGATTACAAGTTAAGCATTACATAATGAATACACCCATAAGTTAAAGATACACTCAAAAAACAAAACACTAGGAGGAGATATATAGAGACAAGTATATTTATGGATATAAGACTTAGTATAATCACGCCCACATATGTAAATAACACACCCATAGGTATGATGTATAAGAGGCCTAACAGAAGCCCACACAAGTTACCAAGGAGGCCTCATTCATGGAGGACAAAGAAGGGCATCATTCATGAAGAACCGAGGATGAAGGAAGGCCAAGGAGGCAGGGCCAAACCAGTCTGATGAAGGAGGAAGCCATCTTAGATGAACTTTCCATGATGGATCCAGCCCACACAAACTTGTTGGTGAGACTACTCCATGGACATGCCTATATTTCCTATTGAACTTATTGCAATGCTTATACAACTGTTATTTTCATGAGATTTACTAGTTTGTTCTGTTTGCCATATTTGTCTATGAGCCTATAATAAATGTATTTTTGTTTACTTAATCCGAGTAACCAATTTATTCCTCCAATGGTGACCGTGTCATTTAATATGACTGGTATAATTATTATCTAACACAATTGTTAAAAATACATACAGATTTAGGAAGCATATGGCCACTCGGCATCTCAGAAGAGACCATATTAGCCGTTAAATAAATGAGATACTCACATTAATAACCAGGGCACACAACTGGAACTGCTCCGGTGTGATTATTTCATGGTAACAAGGCTCTTGTGCCAACTTCATAATGGCACCACCTGCTGCCAACCTCAAACGTGACATATCTGATTTACTGGGAAAAAAAATAAAAATAAATAAAACAACTACATTTTAATGCCTGATCAGAAAGCAGAATAGATACACAGATTACACCCTTATACATGATTTGCATGTCTTGGGAGGCCTCTGAACACTATTACAAAATATCTTTACCTTATTCTTTTGTGTTCAGTCAGGTCTCCTTCGCTGACCAACATAGCTGAAAGCAATCTTAAAGTTGAGTTTGCAGACTTTGACTGATTGTTCTTCATACCCAGCAACCAACGCACTAGTAACTTTATTGCTTGCACCTAAAATGTATATGTAAAAATTGTAAAGTTCATGCATCTTATCCCACACAGCAGCATTACACACTTTTAAAAATAAGCAAGTGTTATAGGGAAGAGCTGAGCAAAAACCCAGGCATTAGCACATTTTACTCCTTGTAGTATCCACTTGGAGTGTTGGCTCTGAGTAGCTGAAAACAATTCATTCACTCAATTTTAAAATTAAAAGAGCTGAATGTGTTCCCCTCACTTTCTGTATAACGTAAAGTGATCACTACTGACTTTCAGGGCCCCCTAAGATGCATGACATTTGTAAGAAAAAAAAACATCTGCAGATTTTCAGCTGCTTAATGTTGTGGATTTTTTTTTCTTGCATGTTCATATTTGTGTTGCAGCCTTGGCAGACTGCACCTGTAAATATATTGCCCTGCTTTTAAAAGGTGATCAATTTAGGTTTTTGCATGCCAAAAGTGTCTAAGATGTGAATAAGTAGATTTTTTTTTTTATACTTCCTGTAAAATCTTTCACTGAGGATCCATTGGGGGACACAGGGAGCATATCTTGCTGCTACTAGGCATTTACAAAAAAGAAGTCTGTCGCTCCTGGCAGGATATACACCGCCTACTGACTCTGAATTAATCAGTTTAGTCCCAAAGCAGTAGGAGGAAACCAACAAATCCCTACAGAGTCCAAAGAAGACCCAGACAAAAAAGAAAAATCAACCGAACAAATTCACAAACAAGAAATCGACTCTTAGGTCAATAACTAACGGGTGGGTGCTCTGTCCCCAATGGATCCTCCGAGAATTATTTTACAGCAAGTATAAAAAAAAAAAAATCTACTTTCTCGTTCGGCTTCATTGGGGACACCCTAACCGTGGGATGTACCAAGTCAGTCCCCAGGGTGGGAAAGCAGAACCCAGCCAGAGAATCAGGCTGATGGCCACGCCACCACCGCCTGCAAAACTTTACGCCCAAAACAGGCGTCAGCAGATGAAAAGAGGAGACCACCGGCCAAAGCACAGCCTTGCCCTGGTGAAGGACAAGATGATGGGGGGGGTCCGATACGAGAGTGCCGCCAATTTTGACACCCGCCAGATGGAGGTCACATCAATGAGAAATGACACCTTCCAAGAAAGGAAGCCAAGAGAGATCTCCCGAAGGGGTTCAAATGGGACACCTGGCAAAGCACTGAGAACCAAATTCAGGTTCCAGGGCATAGTGAGAGACCTGTAAGAAGGAGCCTAGTGTGCCACACCCGAAAGGAAGGTGCGAACATGAGGATCAGAAGCCAGGGGGTGCTGAAAAAGAACGGAAAGCACCGACACCTGCCCCTTGAGGGAACTAAGTGCCAAATGAGTTTCCAGCCCGAACTGCAGAAAGGAAAGCAGGTTTGGCAAGGAAAAACACAACAGGAGACAGGGAGCGGGCCTCGCACCGCCAAAAACATGCACGCCAGGTCCTATGATAAATCCTGACAGAGGACGGTTTACACGCCCTAAGCATGATGTGAATGACCAGAGCTACTGCAGGAGGACTGGGCCAAAGCTGCGGGCTAAATTAATGGCTGCCCACCGACAGCAGCCCCCATGCCCAGAAAAGCGTGCTGCCGCGAGTAAGCCCGGCCGCGGACAGAGTGTTGTAGTGTGGGGCTGGAGCAGTGCTGTGCAACAGGCGTGAGCGATGTCAGTCTGCGGCCGCCATCTGTCACAACCGGAGGGCGACAGAACTCAAAACTGTCGCAGAGAAGTAGGCAGGAGCACCACATGCGCAGCTATGGCTGAAGGAAGGTACCTGGGAGAGGTACTTAACCTCGAAAATAAGCCCCTATTTAACCCCCAATAAAATAAAATTACCCCCGAGACCACCAGCCAACCTGAAAGCTATAGAGCCCCGAAGTCTCCAAGAAGGGGAGAGAAGAAAGCAAGTAGAGAGGGCTAGGAGGGCTCTATAGACCGAAGTCTTCAGCCTATTGCCACGCTGCATCATACCAGGCTGCAAAGCGGGGCGAGCAGGGGCCCGGACCCAAGGCACGTCCCTATTGCTGGTCGGTGACGAGAAAGGGTTAACGGTGCATACTTGAAATCGAAACTCTAGAAAAACTAGAAAAGAAAAAAAGAAGACCAGGTCTGGAGAACTACAGACCTGTGTATGCCTCCTACTGACAAAAACTAAACTGATTAGCTCAGAGAGTCAGTGTGCAGAGTATATCCTGCCAGGAGGGTCCGACTTCTTTTTTGTTAATGCCTAGTGGCAGCAAGATATACCCACGGTACCTGTGTCCTCCAATGGAGCCGAACGAGAAAAGGAGATTTTTATGCTTACCGTAAAATCTTTTTCTCGGAGGATCCATTGGGGGACACAGACCATGGGTATATGCTGCTGCCACTAGGTGGCTTGACATTAGGCAACAAGAAAAGTCGGCCCCTCCCACCAGGATATACCCACCCACAGGCAGCTGGGCTAATCAGTTTAGACCCAGAGCAGTAGGAGAGGAATGAAAGGTCAGAAAAAAAACATCTGTGGCATATGTCAATCGTCAGGGTGGCACACGCAGCTTAGCGGCTATGGCTGAAGTCTCCAACATCCTTCTATGGGTGGAGCTCAGAGCCCCCTCGATATCAGCAATTCACATACCAGGAGCAAAATCTTGGGAGGCGGACTTTCTCAGCTGCTCCTCAGCTGATCCCAACGAATGGTCTCTTCTTCCGGAAGAGTTTGCTGAAATCTGCAACCTCTGGGGCACTTCAGGCCTGGACCTTTTCGAGTCTTGAGCTACGCCTTGGAGAAAGGTCCGGACATGAGGATCAGACGCCAGGGGACGGTGAAAAAGAATGGAGCAGAAACTTGTCTCATAAGGGAACCAAGTGTTGTTCTAACCCCGACTGTAAGAATGAAGGAAGTCGTGTGAGAGAGAACGCAACTGGAGAAAAAGGAGTGAGACTCACACCAATGAAAATAAGACTGCCAAGTACGGTGGTAAATCTTCGCAGAAAAGGGCTTGGGCGCTCTGATCACAGTTTGAGTTACTTGAGGAGATAATCCCCTAGCTCTCAGAACATCGGTCTCAACAACCATGCAGTCAAATGCAGGGACTGTAAATTGAGGTGGCAAGACGATCCTGAGAGAGCAGATCTCATCGAAGTGGAAGGCGCGGTGGCACATCGTCCACCAGACGAACCACGTCTGCGCACCACACCTGCCTGTGCCAGTCCGGAGACACTAGAATGGCGGGTACGCCCTCCACTTGAGTTTCATCAGGAACCTGGAAGAAGGGGAAGAGGAGGTAAAAAATATGGGAGAATGCAGTGGGACCAAGTACTGACCAGGGCGTCCACTGCTAGAGCCAGGGGGTCCCGGGAGTTCGCTACAAATCGAGGGACTATGTGGTTGTGGTGAGACGCGAAAAAGGTCCACGCCTGAAGTGCCCCAGAGGTTGCAGATTTCCACAAAACCTTCTGGAAGAGACCATTCATTGGGGTTGGCTGAGGAGTGGCTGAGAAAGTCCGCCTCCCAAGATTTCACACCTGGTATGTGAATAGCTGATATGTAGGGGACTCTGAGCTCCGCCCATAGAAGGATCTTGGAGACTTCAGCCATAGCCGCTAAGCTGCGTGTGCCGCCCTGAAGATTGACAGCTGTGGAGTTGTCCGTCTGTAAACGAACACGTTGTCCTGGAGAAGGCACTCTCAATGGCGGAGACAAAGGTAGATTGCTCCGAGCTCCAGAATGTTGAT
Organism: Hyla sarda; assembly: GCF_029499605.1. Classification (NCBI taxonomy): domain Eukaryota; kingdom Metazoa; phylum Chordata; class Amphibia; order Anura; family Hylidae; genus Hyla; species Hyla sarda. Next base: position 84,113,281 of record NC_079189.1, read on the forward strand.
GGGGAGAAGAGCTTCCTGAGTGGACCAAAGTCCCTGGACCGTCTGGTCTCTAAAAACTCCTTCCCAACCGCTGAGACTGGCATCAGTCAAAATGACCTGCCAGTAGAGGGGCAGAAGGATTTTCCTTGATGAAGAAGAGGACCGAAACCACCACAGGAGGTACTGGCGAGTCTTGGGAGGGAGAAAAGATTCTCCAATCGAGGGTCAGTGGAGATTTGTCCCATCGGGACAAAAGAGAATTCTGAAGAGGTCAATAATGAAACTGAACGTAAGGAAAGCTTCCATAGCCACCACCATTCGACCCCGGACTTGCATGCAGACCCGAATGGAAACGGGAACAGGACATCGGAGACTCCGAACCCCTGATAATAGGACCAGACGCTCATCCGGCAGAAGAAAAATCCGGGCGGACGCCGAGCCACATTTCAGTCCCAGGAAGATTAGGGACTGAGAGGGAGTAGATAGGACTTGTCCTGATTGACCAACCAGCCACCAGGATCTGTAGAATGAGACAGACTCTCCTGATTCTGGGCTCAGTTTGGCGCCTTGACCAGGATGTCATCCAGGTAGGGGATGCCCGACACACCCCAGGCTTGCAGAATGGCAATCACTGCCGCCAGGACCTTGATGAAGACTGTCGGAGCAGTGGCTAGTCCGAAGGAAAGAGCCACAAACTGAAAATGGCCCTCAGGGAGAGCAAAGCAAAGATATCGCTGATGTGCTGAAAAAATAGGAATGTGGAGGTAGGAATCACGGATGTCTACCAAGGAAAGAAACTCCCCTTGATCCATGGACGCCACCACCGAATGGAGGGACTTCATATGAAAATGACGGAGAAGTAGGTGGCGGCTGAGGCGCTTCAGATCCATGATCGGGCGGACGGAACTGCCAGTTTTTTGGGGACACCAAACAGGTTGGAATAGAAACCTGAAAAAACGCTCCGCTGGATGAGCTGGGATGATAAAAACATCTCGAACCCAAGAGTCCTGCAGGTAAGCAGACCAGACTTCCTGGAAGAATGACAAACGTCCTCCCACCCGAGAAAAATCGACGGGTGGGGCGACCCAACAAGCAGAGGTAGTCTTGCGGACGCCTGCCTTGGCTGCGAAATGGCCGGAACGATTAACCAATTTGCAGGAGGCATGGGCCTTAAAGGAAGGGACCGTCTTGCCCCTAGATGGTGCCGGTCCGGTCGTCCTTTTGGAGCCATAGGTCCGAAAGGAATGAAAAGAGGTTTACTTCCTTCAGGAGTCGGTAATGCAAGATTCATTAAGCGGCAATAAAGAACACTTAACGGCAGTCGCCTCTGAGATAATCTCATCGAGGCGTTTTCCTAACAGTCGAGAATCAGTAAAAGGAAGCTCCGTGAGAGATTTCTTAGAAGCGGCACCAGCGTTCCAGGCCTTAAGCCACATGGAACTAGGAAGAGCCACCAGATTACCTGTGGCAAAAACCGTACCACGGGCCGATTGTATAGAAGCAGAGCACAAGTAGTCCCCAGCATTGGAGAGTTGAAGTGCAAGGTCCACCAGTACCTCCGCAGGGGACCCAGATAGAATGTTCTGGCGCAGTTGGGAAGTCCAGACAGAAAGGGCTTTTGATAACCCAGCAGAAGCGAAGGCAGGAAGTAAGGATGAACCTGCTGCTTCAAAGGCCAAATTTTGCTAGATTTTCAATCTGCTTCTTCGCCGGGTCCTTGAAAGAAGCCGCATCCGCCAAAGGCAGAGTTGTTTCTTTAGAGAGGAGGGACAAAGGTGAATCCACAGCTGGTGGAGATGTCCACTTTGCCATAAGTTCCTGGGCAAAGGGAAATTGAGCTTGAATTGTCTTTGTTCCTTGAAAGGGCTTGTCAGGATGCTTCCATGCTGTTTTCAGTAAGGCAACAAATTCAGCGTGAGAGCTGAACACCTTAGGAGAGGGACGGGAGTGGTGAAAGGAGACTTCTGGAGTGGGGCCGAAGTTCCTGGGTCCATTAGATGAAATGTGTCCCTTATGGCCGAGACAAAGGTGTCCACCATGCCGGCCATGTCGGTTCGGTCCTCTGAGTCAGAGGCAGAAACTGAAGCCTCATCTTCCAGTTCCCCAGGAGGGTGGGAGCGGGTGGAGGCAGCCTTGGATGAAGGCAAAACTGACCTGGTATGCAGATCTGGAGACCCAGAGCAGCGACCAGGAGAGCAACCCCTGGTTCGGGGTGCATAGGAAGAATGGTGATTCCTATGAGGAGAGTGCCTTTGCTTGCTTCCAGACTCTGGAGATGAACCAGAGGAGAAACCCCTAGGACACTTATGAGAGCGGCCAAAATTGGGGGAACGTCCTGGGAAGATATACCAAGAGGTCCAGGACATATATTGGTGCAGGCAGAACAATTGGGTTCAGCCGAACCACAGGGCAGTTTAGTGTTGCACGGTAAACAGACACAATAGGTGACCAGGTCCATGTCTAGAGGGTGGGTTAGTTCTGGGTTCGGACAAAGTGCCAGCCAGACTGTATAACAGCAAAAACCTAATTCCTCAGAAAGAGGAAGGGGGGAGGCCTCATGAAGGAGAGGGCCAGAGCTGTATGAGCCAAACTCTCATTGGAGGAAAACTGGTCACAGCTGCGCACAAACCGTGCTGATAGGAGAGGCAGATCCCTCAACTTCTGCAGCTGTAGTGGCCGAAATTCCCGCCAGAGAAGAGTAGGAGACGCCCGCTGCCATAGAAAAACACCCCCGACTGCCCTATAAGTAATACAAGTAATAAAACGAGTATGGCCAGGAGTGGAGCTGTCAGCCGTGCGTGATGAGCGCCCCCAACAGTACAGGCGCTCCTGCACGCCGGTCGCATCAGAAGATGCGATGGCGCGAGATTATTATTTATATATATATATATATATATATATATATATATATATATATATATATATATATATATACACACATACACACACACACATACATATACATACACACACGCGCCGGCGCCAATATGCGCAGATGCAAAAAGCCTGCGCAATGAGCGCGGGCACCATTGCATTAGTTCTTGCGCTCCGGAGCATCTAAAGGATCAAGTCGGCTTGAACATGCACCTGTGCCCCGGCTGCATCAAGAGATGCGGCGGTGCCAAAAACCAATCCGGGCGCGAACATGCGCTGGTACCGGAAAACCTATGCACAAAAAGACACAATGTAGAAAAGAAACACTTAATAAAGACAGACAAGAACACGAGGGAGAAGACCTGCACCACGTAAGCTGCCTCCACACATCAGAATGGCCGAGCAGGGAGCCTATAAAAGGAGAGTGGGCTCCAAACAGGGGGGCTACAGAGGTTGAAAATCCTGAGGGAGGATGGGAACCTGAAGGAAAGGGGGGGGGGGGGGGGGTGGAGAGATACTCACCTGCCCTTGGCAAACTTACCTCATGAAGCCTTCAGTCAGCTTTTAGTCCCCTACATCATGCTGGGCTGACACAGCAGGACGAGCAGGGAAAGTAGGGGAACCCTGACCCATGAGGTACAACCCCAGGCGCTGACCGTTGACGAGAAGGGGTTGACAGTACATCCACAATGTCTGTGCCCCTTCAATCGCAAATGGGGAAACAGTGAATGCTATGTTCCTGAGTCCCCACCTGAAAATAGTGAAACAAAAGGGAGAGAAAAATCTAACTATACATCTATACACCTAATCTCAAAAATAAGAAAAGAATAGACCAGGCCTGGAAAACACCAGACCAGGATCTGCCTCCTAACAGACACTAAGCTAAAACTGATTAGCCCAGCTGCCTCTGGGCAGGTATATATTGCTGGGAGGGGCCGACTTTTCTTGTTGCCTAGTGGCGGCAGCATATACCCATGGTCTGTGTCCCCCCATGGTGCCGATAGAGAAACTCCGTTAAAAACAGACACTCCATTTACCACATACTACAAGGACAGATAAAACTGTTCCAAAACCATCACTGCTTATTTTCCACATTCCGGCAGTGGAGCGCCAGCAGGACTTAACATCGTTAGGACCGCTCAAAAATTTGCAGTCTCAGACTACAATGCATTTCAGTGCAGACTACGCAGAAAGAATAGAAATGTCTAGTCTTTCTGCGGACCCTGGAATCAGGATTGCTGCGGCAGACACAACTGCCGAGGAAAGTCTGCCATGTGCACAGTGCAGAAGAATCCCATTGAAATCAATGGGACTCTGTTGCAGCGGAATGTCTGCAGGGAAATTCTATTGTGTGAACAGTGATTACCTTTGTACAAAACTAGTACAAGAACCACACACCTTATGCAGGCAGGCAACCCAACATGTTCATCCAGTATACAATGCATATAACTCAAGACATTTAAAATAAATATTTATGTAGTTAATAGTTGAATCCATTATCACTTTTGGTAATTGCTATGTTTAACAAATAAAAATTGAATAATTAAAACTTTCTAA